>NW_021636542.1:0-154942 GCF_004799145.2 Neltuma alba | reverse complement strand
TGTGGCTGGCGCCCTGCCACTCTCGCTAACAGTGGGCAGTGATGGCCCTTTTTTTCAGAAATTTGCAACTGTCGCGCTCATATTTTTATGAGTCAGTTAAAATATTATCATACATGTTGCTTTCTAAACTCCTAAACTCGAAAGATTCATTATCATGTGTCCCTGCTTTTGAAAGTCAATTTAGAGAATGAGACCTAAAAATCTACATATGTTTTTTGAAAAAAAATAAAACTACATTTTTGGTGGCAAAAAAAAAAGATGTTGTTTTTTTTTAAATCACAACTACTGTAAAAAGAGATTCGTAATCACCACCGGATTTGCAAGATATCTAATTGCTTAAATCGTAATACCAACCAGATAGTACTGCCACCAACCATAAATTGAGGGGTGGATCGTATCTTTTATAATTTATACGACACACGAAGATTATTCTACACTAATAACAAGGTTAAGGCAAAAGTAGACCTCTTCCAGCCAAGTTATCGTATGTATAAGAGTCGGGATGGGATCTTTGGTAATGATTTAAAAAATTCAGTTTTTTTGTTGTATTTAATTTTATAGTGAGGTCTTTGTGTCATTTATTTTCCTCTCCAGAGCACTTGTTTGGAATGACTTGGGTTTTGCTTGTTTAAAATGATAATAAAATTATTTAAAACTAGTCTTTGAATCATAATTTATAAAATATAATAAGATTTAGGATCAATTTTTTAATCATAATTTAAAAAATATAAAATAAGTAAATAAGATAAATCTTGTTAACATCATTCCAAGTATACTCTTTGTCTCAATTCACGTTTTCGAGGAAGACATGACGGGGGCTCCACCAGGTTTTGGAGTGTGTTTGGATGAAATCAAACCATGATTTAGAGAATAGCTTCTGGAAAATAGATTCTGGAAAAAATAATTTTGTGAAAAAGTGATTCTAAGAAGTGAGAGTGTTTGGATAGCTGTTATCAGAAAACACTTTTATATGTACAAATATTAAAAAAAACATAAGTTAATATGATAATTACATAAAACATAGATTGTATGATGTATTTTAATTTGAAGGAATAAAATTGTTAATAATTTTTTTACCAACATAATTAATAATACATAAGATAATATAATTAATAATAATTAATATGTGTATATTTATTTATAAGATATAAGATTAAATATGATTAAAATATGTTATAAAAAATTAATTAAGGGGTGTTGAAGTCATATTATTGTTGAATTTACTTTAATAGGCACATTCATACTCTCCAATTTGAACCAGAAGCAGAATGGATTTGCTTCTTCCGAAACCATAGTTTTAGGTTCCCAAACCATAGTTTCAGATAATTTGTGCCTGTTTGAGTGTTTTTTTTTCCAAACCATAGTTTGGATCTCCAAACCATAGTTTGGATCTCCAAACCATAGTTGGCCTGCTATCTAAACAGGCCCAGTCTCAACCTCAAAACCCAAGTCCCACCCTGACCCCTGGCACCCCACGGTCCCACACTGTGGCCCTCGGGATTAGAGCTTAGATAACAGGGCTCAATTGTGAATCATAAGCATCTCCATGCACCACGACCGCCAGATTTTATATCACCATCAAAATCGAAACTCAAAAGAAAATTGAAAGTTTCAGATAACGGAGAAAGAATCAAATGCCTGGGCATCACACGCTCTTCAATTTTCATTCGCTGCACCTAAGAATCCGCGCGATGTCAAGATACGGTTCTGAATTGCAAGCCTCGTCCGCCCACGTCAACACTCAACAAGCACATATCCTCTCTAAATTAAATGCCACTGCCTCCTATCCTAATCATAAAAATTAGTTAACTAATTTAAAGAGATTATAAAAATAAGTTAAGTTAACTATTTGTGATGAATAGGTGTTATCTTTCTAAAATATCCTTAGTAATCAAGTGTATTAGTTATAACTATTATTATTAGAAAGACTATCTTGGAAAAAAAAACATAAATATGAGAGAGATAAAGTAGATTGATGTCTTATATTTAGGATCGAAATAAAAATCAAACGAGGTCTTATATTAAAGACTAAAAGTAGTATCACTTCCGATTTTTAGTATAAGAGTTTGTTTGATTTTTATTTTGATTGTAAATATAAAATTTCAATTTATTTTGTTTCTGATATTTATCTTCTTTTTTTTTTAAATAGTCCCTGTAATAAGTTTTGGTCCATGTGTATTAATGAAATTTGTTCCGTGGAAGATACTTCATTGATGCTGGGATTAACTTTCCATTTGATTCTCCGTTACCGGGAAACAAAAAACACCATGGATCCGCATCATTATTATTGCACGTTTTAAAAAAACTTTCAAGACTCTAACATGGTTTATGTAAAAAAAAAAAATCTTAATCGGATAATATTGGAGTACCCCTCTGATCCTATATATAAGTTTTAAATAACCGAATCACGAGCAGTTAAAATTAATTAAAAATAATAAATATATCAGAAATGTTTTTTTTTAGTTTACTCTTATTTATTAAGAGAGTAAGTGAGAGAGATAATAAATTAAAAAAACTGATGAAAGAGAATATAGAGGATAATATTGATAAAAGAAATAAAGTTTTAATACAGTCAATTAAAAGTAAAATAAAAATAATAATAAATGCTTAAACAAACTTAAAAATAAAGTTTATATTCTGGATCAGACTTCTCTCTAAAAATAAAGTTTACACATAGAAACCGGAGGGAGTATAATTTTTAATAATATTGTCAATATCACTAGAATAAAAATGTTTAGCTGGCATATGAAATATATGCATTCATGTTTTTCCTCGGTAAACAGGCGTGTTAAGGGATCGGACATCGACCTGACGGCATAATAAAAACGTGAGTTCACGTGGAGGCGTTAATTAGGGTGGTGCTACTCATCTATCTTATATGCTACCGTGTGAAAGTCATCAACAATAATTTATGTCAGCCAAATAGTTCTTCCGATCCAAAATATAAGCTAAATTTTTTAAAGAGGTCGGTTTTTTTTATAAAATAATATTTATTTTTGTTCAAATATTTAATGAGTTTTTTTTTAAAATTTTGCCCCCACATATTCTCTTTCCTTTTTAATTCATTTACTACATCTTTTACTTATTCTTTCATTAATAAATGTATATTAGGAAAATAAATACATGCCTTACACATTTTGTTTTGAATTGATTTTAATTAGTTTCTTGATAAACATAATGGATGAGATTTAGCTTATATTTTGAACCGGAAGGAATATAAAATAAGCGAAAAATATACAAATGGCCTATCGCCTAATAATTATAAATATGGTAACTTTCGTCACGATCATGGCAAAACACGCTGCCAGTCACAATGCAAAAGGGGGCAATAAAGATTAACGTGGAGTGTTGGGGGGCCAAAAATAAGTGGAAAATAAGAGGATGCGTCAGCAAAAAATGTGATCACTAGTCCCAGTGGACGGTGGCGTCCCATTTAATTCTTGTTCATTTAGTGGTAAGTAAAAATGTAGGACTAAGTTTAATTATAGTAATGATGACGATCATAATCGTTAATTTGGTTGGCCTAACTAAATGAGCTGAGCTTAACCCGCGATACCTTCGTAAAGTCCGCCTGAGAAGACCGGACAACATTCATGACAACACCCACCCCCCCCCCTTTTGTTCTGTGATTTGATTCTAGACAGGGGGCAACCGTTGGGAAAGATAATGACAGCATTACTTCAACCAACACCAAATCTTCCTACTTCAGAATTGATGAAACGCATATTTGAGTTGTCCACAGCTCTCCATGTTTGGATGGTCCAAACAATCCCTTATTAATTACGGCTGTCTCGCTTGCGTCAAAAAGAAAAGGACAATACTGACCAACTTTAAGTGGATCTTATCCGTATCAGCTATTTTTGGAGCTGTACCGGAAAAAAAAAAAAAGGCTATTATTTGGGGCCTCCGTAAAACTTGTTCGCGAAACCGAACGAACCCTTCAGCACGTTAATGGGCCAGGCCCAGAGACTATCCCTGCACTCACAACGAGAGACAGATTCTTCTCATTTCGTTTGTGACTACCTTTTTGTAATTAAGCATTTTGGTTTCAGAGAACTTAAAGTATTAAGCCCAAGTTGATCCTTTGTGTTATTGTGTGAACTTTGATAGTTGGACTACACAGGTGAGCCCATTTTGATAAAGGCCTTGGGAACCCTCACAGGACTTAGCTGGTTGAGTTGTGACGGTTTACTGGGGGGAGATGATTAATTAATTATGACTTACGTCTTGACATGATCATTGATCTGGTCTTTTAATTGTTGAATCATTGTGCGTTTTAAGTGGTTATTGGCTAGCCCGGTGACCTGCCGGCTTCAATATTTTCTCTCTATACCCCCCACCTGCCTAAGGGGATCTAATAGAGTTGCGAATGTGAGGGCAATCCAGGTTGTCTGTTTATGAAATGATCTCTATAATTATGATTTCTTCACGTACACGCTACAATTTAATTTTCAAATTGCTGGGCCGATATTTATGAATGATCATAGATATTTTCAGCAGAGCACTCATCAATTGCTCGGGATGTTCCTAACAACCACTCCAGTCCAAATACCGAAGCTGACAAATTAAACATAATGATCCTGTTTGATACGAAGTATTAGAAATAAAAAATAAGGATTGTGATTGAGACTTGAGAGTGAAAAACTATATTAAAAAATGTTTAGCATGAGTAATTATTTGATATTTAGAATTAGATAAATCTCTATATGTGGGATTGGAGAATACTATTGGTCGGGGTGGTATCTTCTAATCCTATCTATGTGGGATTGCCTAATCTATGTGATAAGAAATAACTTATATTAAATATCTTTTTAATATGTGTTTTTAATTTGAATCTCAATTCTTACTCTTCATTTTTAATCACTTGTATCAAACGGGACTGATTGTTTTGGATTATTCCGGCACACCGATCCAAATTGACTCTGCTCATATATTTTATTCCATCCAGCCTGCACATCACATGCCTGACTATTTTGATGGTGGGTTCACAGGTCCCAGCTCCCCAGAGCACAGATAGTATGAAACATATTCACCACCTTAAATTAGCCCACTTTGATCGCGAAAAGAAAATTTTCACAGCTGGTGTCAGGTTTCGTAACTCAGGTGGCCACATATCACTGTAACTCTGTAAGGTTTTGATTCTTAAATGCTCCCCAGTTTACCAAGGGGGAAAAGATCGATCCTCGGGCCTTTTCGATCCATCGGTCACTTTCTCAGAACCAAGACACACCTCCCAACATGCTGACCCGCTCATATGCGTGCTAGTCAACAATCACTGAGTCTTGCCGTCTTGGCATCACTAATTATACTTGGGTAGAATAATATTATTGCACGTTCTGCCAAGTAGGAATGTAGTATGCATATGTAACTGCTGCATCATTTTTCATTAGTTAAATGGGAATTATATTTCACTTTAATCGGACCCCACGTCTTTCTGCTGATTAAAAGAACAAGTTGAATACACACGGAAAAGGAACAAAGTAATACCACCTTGTTAGTGTTTTTTGAGTTTTTCCCCTTTTGCTGGAGAAAAAGCTTAAATGTTTGTTTGTGTTGCACCAAGTCAAAATTGTAATAGGCAAGTATCTGTATAATAATGGCACACCCCCCAATGGAGTTTTCTATTCACTTTTATAGGTAGGGTAAGAAACCCTAGAATACAGGAGATGTATACACGTGCCACTGTACAAAGAATATACTAGAACATTGACAGCTGTAAGAATAAAACAAACACTGGACTTTTAGCTATTGGGCTAGCGTCGACTATTGGGCTTCATACTTATATATTGTTGGGCTTCAGACTTGAAAGGACTTGAGACTGATCTTGTAGTACTCTTAACATTCCCCGTCAAACTGGACCTTGGTGATCTAACTAGGCCCAGTTTGTCTCTGAAGCTCCAGAACTTCGAATGTGACAGGGCCTTAGTGAATAGATCAGCGACTTGTTCAGAGGAAGGGATATATCGGACCATAAGTTTCCGATCTAGAACTCTGTCTCTGATGTAATGAATATCAAGCTCTATATGTTTCGATCTAGCATGAAAGACAGGGTTTGATGCGAGGGCAGCTGCGCTTAAATTATCACACCAGGCAATCGGAGGTTGTTTGAGATGAACCCCGAGCTCACCAATTAGAGATTGAAGCCAAGCAAGTTCAGCTGACAGATTAGCAAGGGCCCTGTATTCAGACTCAGCGGATGATCTCGCCACCACGGGCTGCTTCTTTGCAGACCAGGAAATCAAGGAGTCACCGAGAAAGACACAATACCCTCCGATTGATCGTCGATCATCTGGACAAACCGCCCAATCTGCATCGGAGAAGCCTTGTAAATTCAGGTAAGTGCTCGGTCTGATCAGTAAGGCAAGATCAGTAGTACCCTTTAAGTAGCGAAGAATTCGCTTGAGTGCTTGCCAATGTACATTGGTTGGTGAAGATAGGAACTGACTCAGTTTATTTACTGCAAAGGTTATATCTGGTCTGGTGTTGATTAAGTATTGCAACGCCCCAATTGCTTGTCTGTACAGAGTAGGATTTTTAAGTGGTGACCCCTCAAGCTTCGAGTAGTGCCGATTAACAACCATAGGAGTAGGAACAGCTGAGCAATTTGTCATGCCAAACTTGTCGAGAATAGACAAAATATATTTCCTCTGTTTTAAATATAGCCCTGTGTTATCTCTGTATGCTTCAATTCCAAGGAAGGAATGGAGTAAACCCAAGTCCTTAAGGGCAAAAAGAGAGTTCAAATTCTTAATGAACATTTCCATAGTTCTTGATGAGTTACCTGTTATCACTATGTCATCAACATAGACAAGAACAAACAAAATAAAATCCTTCTGTTTCATGAAGAACAAGGATGTGTCACATTTTGAATGTGTGAAACCCCAGTTGAGCAATGTAGACCTCAGTTTATCAAACCAAGCTCTGGGAGCTTGTTTTAGTCCATAGAGAGCTTTCTTCAACAGGCAAACGTGATGAGGAAATTTATGAGAAATAAACCCTTCAGGTTGTTTCATCAAAACAAGTTCATGTAAGTCTCCATTTAGAAAAGCATTATTAATATCTAGCTGCCTAATTTTCCAGCCAAACGTTACAGCAAGAGACAGTACAAACCTTAGTGTAGATGGTTTTAACACAGGGCTGAAAGTTTCATCGAAATCCTCTCCTGGTCTTTGTTGAAATCCTTTGGCAACTAGTCGAGCTTTAGGCTTATAACCAGACCCATCAGCTAGAGATTTGGCTTTAAAAACCCATTTGCAGTCTATAAGTTGTTTCTGACCATTATAGGGAACTAATTCCCAAGTGTGATTCATCATAAGAGCTTTATATTCATTCATCATTGCTTGTTTCCATTCGGTTGACTTTAAGGCGTCATAAACACTTGATGGTTCTCTGAGAGTAACTTCCCCTGTTGTCACAGCTCCTATATATGGTAATTTAGGCTTATGCACTCCTGCTTTACTTCGTGTGATCATTTGGTGTCTGGCTTGAGATTCATTTTCAGACTGCATTGTCAAAGGAGGCTGTAAATTCCCACTTCCTGAAGCTAAGGACAGATCAGTATTATCCGGTTCAATCAGTTCATTCTGTGTTTCTATAGGAGTCTGTACAAGAGGTGATTGAGATGGTTCTTCTGGCTCTTCTGCAGGAGGGCAAGAATCATTCTGTTGATTATCTTGATCAATGGGAACGGCTGGACAGACACTAGGCAGGGAAGAAAGAGCAGACTGGAAAAATGCCTTTGGATGCACCTCTTCATCAGGTAACTTGCTTCTATTCAAGAACCCTGTTGAGAAAGGGAAATCATATTCATTAAACACTACATGCCGAGAGACATAAACTTTACCTGTGGAATTAAGACACTTGTACCCTTTATGATTGTTGCTGTATCCAATAAAAACACACTTAGTGGTCCTGAATTGCATCTTGTGTTGGTTATAGGGTCTAAGACAAGGATAACAAGCAGTGCCAAAAATTTTTAGGTTCTCATAGTCAGGTAGTTTCCCTGTAAGTCTAAAGAAAGGAGAGATTCCACCCAGAACCACTGAGGGCAATCTATTAATTAATTCTGTAGCAGTGTGAAAAGCCTCCCACCAGTAAAATAGAGGCATTTTAGCCTGAGCCAGAAGTGTCAAACCAGTTTCCACTATGTGTCTATGTTTCCTTTCAGCCCTTCCATTTTGTGGAGATGTGTGAGGACATGAATGTCTGAAATGAATGCCAAAATCTTGTAGAACTTTAGCAAACTTCCGGTATTCACCTCCCCAATCACTTTGAACAATTTTAATTTGGCTTTCAAACTGTTTTTCAGCAAATGTTTTAAACTGAATGAACATGCTTAATGCCTCATCTTTCGTTTTCAAAGGAAAAATCCAAGAATGTCTGCTATAGTCATCAACAAACAGTATATAGTACCTGAACCCATTCATGGAAACTAGAGGTGAGGGACCCCAAAGATCAGTATGTATCAATTCAAGTGGTTTGGAGGCATGTGAAGTAGAAACTTTAAATGGCAAGGAATGCATTTTACCGAATTTGCACGATTCACAAAAACTTGGTTCATTTTCATTACTAGGGGAGATTTTCAAATTACATTCGGTGATAATTCTATTCAGAACTTTGTCACTAGGATGACCAAGCCTACAATGCCAAAAAGTTCTATTGAAAACTTTAGATTCAGATGCTGAATTAACAGCTTCTTGTGCAACTAAAACTAAGTCTTCTCCACTGCCACTGGTATCATACTTTCTCTTATCCAGAATCTGAAACATGCCTCCACTACTTGGTTTTCCCTGCAACATAGTCCGACCTGTTCCCTGAGCCTTCACAGAAACACCACTAGTGTTAAAGATAACATCAGCTTGATTGTCACGAGCCATTTGATACACACTAAGCAAGTTCTTTTTAATAGCAGGAGTATATAAGACTCTATTCAACTTAACTTTCTGATTAGTAACATTTTGAATAGTTGAAGAACCAATTTTTTCGACTCTTAACTTAAAACCATCTCCAACAGCTATGTTCATCTTACCACTAGGCTCTGAAGGATTCTCAATCTTACTGATATCATTGGTGACATGGCTAGTTGCTCCACTGTCTAGGTACCAAGAATCATCATTAACCACTTCTGGAGTAGCCCAATAAGCACTGTCCAAGTCAGTGTAGGAGTTTCTGTTTATCTTCCTGCTACCAGATGGAACAAATGATCTATCATACCGATAGAAACAATTTTCGGCCATATGACCAGTTCTTTGACACAGCTGACACTTAGGAGGACCATCACTGTTTGAGTTACTGAATCTGCCATAGCCACGACCATTCCTGCCACGTCCTCTTCTTCCTTTGTTACCTCGGCCACCACGCCAATTATTTCTTGAAAATGTACCTTCAGATCTAGGTGGAAAACTCTCATTCAGTCTGACATAGTTAGCAAACTGAGAAGGAATTTCAGAAAGTTGCATGAGTTGTTCAAGTCGGCTCTCATAAGTAAAAAGTTGAGTCTGTATTTCAATCCAACTTAATTCATCAGCTCGATTTGAGAGTTGCACAACAATAGGATTGTAGTCTCCATCCAATCCGGCCAAGGCTTGAACAATTAAATCTGGCAAAGGCATAGGGCTCCCAGCTAGAGATAGTTGCTCAGCTAGATTTTTCATTTTAGACAGATATTCATGCATCTTCATGGAGCCTTTACGAGTTCTCTAAAGTTCAGACCGAAGAAGGAGAAGTCTGGACTTAGTTTGAGCCCCTGCAATCTGTTTTGCTGCAAGCCATAAACCAGCTGAAGTAGAAACAGAAGTCATTTCTGCAGAAACCTCCAATGTCATTGTATTGAGGAGCCATCCAAACAGTAGTTGATCCGCAGCAACCCAATCCTCAAATGCCGGATTCACTTTTGTCGTTGTTCCTTCTGTAATAAACTGAGGAGGGCAGCACCTGGTTCCATTAATAAAGCCTTCCAGCTTATGACCCTTGATGATGGGTAGCACATGGATAAGCCAAAGGGAGTAGTTGAGCCTGTCCAGCTTGACAGACACAGATTGGGACAGAGGACTGTTTTTTTTCAGTCAACTTAGCCAGCAAAGAAGCAGTGACCACAGAGCCATTAGGTTAACTACCAATGACGAATCCCAATACCTCCAGTGAGTCACCTGTGAATGAGTCCAGCCGAGCTGATGAGAGCTCTGATACCAAGTCAAAATTGTAATAGGCAAGTATCTGTATAATAATGGCACACCCCCCAATGGAGTTTTCTATTCACTTTTATAGGTAGGGTAAGAAACCCTAGAATACAGGAGATGTATACACGTGCCACTGTACAAAGAATATACTAGAACATTGACAGCTGTAAGAATAAAACAAACACTGGACTTTTAGCTATTGGGCTAGCGTCGACTATTGGGCTTCATACTTATATATTGTTGGGCTTCAGACTTGAAAGGACTTGAGACTGATCTTGTAGTACTCTTAACACACCACGACCCTGCCTGACAAGTGACAACCGAGCTCGGGTGCCCAAGTGTGAATCCCCTCGTCTGGTAATATTTTAAAATTTTTTATGGATTAAAAATTAACGAAATATAGCTGAACAGGTAGATATCATATTATAAATATGAATATGAACATGTAAGCTTCAAAATGATGGGAATTCCGAAGGCATGAGATTCTAACAAAAAGCGTTGCTTCCACATGAAACAACAATCTTAATCTTATATAGTATTCGAATGTTATCGATGAGACAACGGCTGAGCCACGAGAGGTAATCCATCCATCCAGTTACGATGACAGATGCAATGAAATGACAAAATTGCCCGTGCAAGTTTACCCGGGATTAACGGTATTCTCGGCGAACCAGTTCCTCGCTTTCCCAGTTAAAAAGCAGGAATGAGCAATTCAGTCTTTTCACTGCTAGAAGACAGTTGGTTCAAAATCCAGGGAAGCCAGAACTTTGGCGGCTTTTGGGGTGAAATCCCAGATTCCCCTTCCGAGTCAAGTCCTTCCATTCCCCACGCAAATGGTTTTTTATTGGGTTTTTCTGCAAGACCGTGTCTTGAAAATCAAGGCGAAACGGCGAGATAAGGGTGTTGCCTACGGTGTAGAAAAGAGAGGTCTAAGTTGACAGCTCGCGAGTTCCCGCAATACTTGTTGCGTTGGGAGACGGAGTTATTCCCATCTCCGCTGAACAGAAACCTTTTCCCCGTACCTTAGTTGAACTCGAATTCCGATTTAGTCCTGCTCTCGATTGTTAAACTGCGTTGTTCTTATTCCCCGTTTCATTCATTTTCTCGGGAATCTGCTGTTCGGGTTCATCTCTGTAAATTTTAATTGCTGCATCACGTCGGAGGTTCTCTACTTCAGAAACCTGAAATTGCAGATCCGCGAAAGGTGGGCCAACAATCTTCTTATGTATTTCACTGATAACTACTCACACCTGATAATGTGGCAGCGCATAATTACCGTTAACTATTCGATCATGTTTTTTTGTGTGTTAAATTTTCAAATGCGTTTGCCTTAGTAATAGTAACTTAGCACTGCTTGTCTGATTACCACGTCTGCGAGTAGGAGTCCGAGGCTAGAAATCCGGTTCGTTTTTCTAATAGGTACGTTCCTGATATGTTGCGAATTGTTATGGTTGAAATTTCATATCATAATGCAGGGCCGGGCGATTGAATCAGAACAAGTTGTTTCGTAAAGTTACTATTCAATATGGGAAGAGACTTGTTGGACACGATCTTCATCCAGAAATGGAAGCGCTCTTGGTTTTTCGTTGCAACCGTTGCTTCTATTTTGGCATTGGTTTCTGTGATACATCTATTCTTTCCCCTGGCACCTTCTTTCAATTATTTTAAGCAACAGCAGAACTCTTGCCTTCCCACTAATTCAGCGGCTGAATTATCAAGCACTGATGTCAATGAAAATTTCGAACCAGCAGTCGATTTGAAGCATCAATTTCCATCTGACTTGCATGGAGCAGTTGTTTATCGTGGGGCACCATGGAAGGCTGAGATAGGACAGTGGCTTGCGAGCTGTGATTTTGTTACAAAGAAAATCAACGTTACTGAGGTCACAAATGATGTTTTTTACTCGTATTCTCCACTTTTGTTTAGATTCTTGTCCCATCTTTCTGAGTTGCCAGTTTCTTTCCCAAGTGGCTGCGACGAGTTTTCATGCTTGTCACTGTCATGCATATGATCTCTGCTTTTGAACGCATTTTGAATTCTCAATGATTTGGTTCGTAAGCAGATAATAGCTGCCAGCGACTGCAAAAATGACTGCAGCGGTCAGGGTGTTTGTAACCGAGAATTGGGACAATGTCGGTGCTTTCATGGATATACTGGTTTGTTTAACCTCCCCTTCTTTTATGATTCTAACCTAATGTATAATGCTTAATGAGAAGCATATGGTATTGATATTTACCATTTTGACAACCCGGGAGCCTTTGTAATACCATTTATTAGTTCCCTTAGTATAACGAAAGTAACAAAAATTTGCGTACAGTAGGACACTATTGTTGATCGACCACCACTCCCCCCCCCCCCAAAAAAAAAAAAAGAAAAAAGAAAAAAGGGATCTCTTTGCACTGTCAACTTCCCTCCTGCATAAAAAAGAAGATAAAATAAAATTTGTATAACTCAACCACCTCTTTTGCTATATTTCTTGTCATTGAATAAACATTAACTAACATGGCATATGGGTTAAACTGTGATTCTTTTGGTGATTATTATTTCGCTATATGACAGGAGATGGATGCGCTGAAAGATTAAAGTTTGAATGCAACTACCCAGGATCGCCAGATCAGCCATTTGGACGGTGGGTTGTCTCAATTTGCCCGGCTAACTGTGACAGAACAAAAGCAATGTGCTTCTGTGGAGAAGGCACAAAATATCCAGATCGTCCGCTGGCAGAGACATGTGGGTTTCAATTTATGTATGTAAAATCATATTCTAACTTCAGCTTTGGTTTGCTAATTTTTTCACCATGCGCCAATTAAGTTATACTCCTGACATCTGTGTCAGTCCATCTTCTGAACCTGGTGTTCCCAAACAAGTTGATTGGGCCAAAGTTGATCAGGATGTGTTCACAACTAATAGTAGTAAAGAAGGATGGTGTAACGTGGACCCAGCTGAAGCATATGCTCTCAAGATAAAATTCAAAGCAGAATGTGATTGCAAATATGATGGTCTCTGGGGTCGATTTTGTGAAGTGCCTGTGCAATCGACTTGCATTAATCAATGCTCTTTGCATGGTCATTGTCGTGGTGGATTTTGTCAGGTAATTCTTTTGTTTATTAAAATGCTTGCTATCTTTGGCGCCTGATTTGGTTACTAGAATTAATAATTTGTCACCCGTAGTTTATCTCTTAGCACTGAGAATCATATGGTGACATACGTTTGAATATTAAAGATGCTTAATAAGAAATTATTATTGTTATTATTATTACAGAAATTTATTACAGAAAGAATTAATAATACATGTTTTGCTGCTTCTGACCATATAGCTTTGTATGAGAAATTTAGGAATGTAGTTCCAGAGGAAAATAAACATGCAAGGCTGAAAAGAAAAAAGGGGAGAATGGGCACACACAGTTTGTTACAAATGGAAATGATAACTAGAACTGGCACTCTTGTTTTGACTATGAAAATCTGGTAATTTATCCGGATAAAATCAGGACTGAAGCAAATTAAATCTGTAAGGCTCCTGTGTCAAGTTCGGAGGGTCTGTGGTTTTTGCTGTCATTGTTGAGAGTCTATAGAACTAGGAAACCTCTTGGGCTATTTCAGGTTGACTTTAAATTACACGTATCAATGTTCATCATAGCACATAATTTTCCTCTATACCTTTAATTACTTGCCATCCAATCTTGGTAGATCAACTCAACTAGTATATATTTCAGTGTAACAATGGCTGGTATGGAGTAGATTGCAGCATTCCATCTGTTTCATCTTCTATAAGAGAGTGGCCCAGTTGGCTCCGTCCGGCTCAAGTTGATGTTCCTGAAAATCTTCATTTTGAAGGAAGAAAAGTCAACCATAATGCCACCGTGGAAAAGAAAAGGCCTCTTATATATGTCTATGATTTGCCTCCAGAATTCAACAGCCTGCTCCTTGAGGTCAGGATTCTCTGAGCATCACTCTTTTTAACATCCCAGGAACAAGCTTGTTACATAAATTATGTTTATTTGTTTTCTTTGCCTATTATAGGGGCGCCATTTTAAGCTTGAATGTGTAAATAGGATTTATGACGGTTCTAATGCTACAATATGGACAGATCAGTTGTATGGCGCCCAGGTAATTCATAAATTTAGATCATATTTAAAGCGTTTCAGTTAGTGAATTTATATTTATAATGTATTGCAATATATCATCTGAGTCTGACGTTGCTTATCCTCAGGTAGCACTTTACGAGAGCATCTTAGCTAGTCCTCATAGAACTTTGAATGGTGAAGAAGCAGATTTTTTCTTTGTTCCAGTTCTTGATTCATGCATCATAACTCGTGCTGATGATGCCCCTCACTTGAGTCTGCAGGTAGAATTTTTCAGCTGTTGTTTATTTTTACCAGCATATATCTATCTGTAATTTATTTCTTCGTGCAGGGCATGTGTGTGAGACAGAGTGCAATGAATACGTCAGCATAGTGGTGCCTGCGCATGTTAATTGTTGTTTAAAAGGTTTAATGAATTGCGTGTTTGTAGTAATCAAATGATAGTCACTTTCCAGATATCTATGCCATGATGAGGATGAATTTGTTTTCATTTATTTACATGAGTAGTAAAGTAAAAATTCATTACATTTGAATTTAATATTCTGTTTCACCTATTAAGAATGCAACTTGTACTGTTGGGTAAAGTAGGAATAGAAATGCTTTTGATTTTTCCTGCATTTTGTTTTATAATCTTCAGGAACATAGGGGGTTGAGGAGCTCTTTTACATTGGAATATTATAAGAAAACACACAACCACATTGTCGAGCAATATCCTTATTGGAACCGTTCTTCAGGAAGGGACCACATCTGGGTATGAGTAACAAGAATAATTTTTCCGAGCGTTGAATGGAATTTAGGGAAGTAACGCTAACCTAGTGTTTTCTGGTGATGAAAGTATGCTAATGACGTTGCTTTTATATGTTAAGGCAGTTTTTTTCATGGGATGAAGGTGCTTGCTATGCTCCCAAGGAGATATGGAACAGCATGATGTTAGTTCATTGGGGAAACACAAATGTAAAGCATAACCGTTCAACTACAGCTTATTGGGCTGACAACTGGGACAAAATCCATCCAAATAGGAGGGGAAATCATTCTTGTTTTGATCCTCATAAAGATCTTGTGCTTCCTGCTTGGAAAGTGCCTGATGTTGGTGCATTGACTTCCAAACTGTGGGCCCGGTAAAGTTTTTTTTTTGAAGGAACTAATCATTACTTCAATCATTTGCTTTATTTATCAGTGTATTCTTAAGTTCATGACTAACAATGCAACCATTTTATGATTTGTTTCCAGGCCCCATGAGATGCGAAAGACACTGTTCTACTTCAATGGGAATTTAGGACCAGCTTACCCTAAAGGAAGACCAGAGGATTCGTAAGTTAAATGATGAACTCTTTTGGAATCTCTTAAAAGATTGTACAATAAGGCAGCATCTGATTTTGTGTTAACAGCATTTCTCGTTTCCTCTCTCTAGTAACATTGGCTTCCAATCAGTTGATTCTCCACAGGAGATTTTGATACATAGTTTCCCATATAATAAATTCCCAAAGATGCGATTCTGAGTTTCTTGGAAATGATGCAGGTATAGCATGGGGATCAGACAGAAACTAGCAGAAGAATTTGGATCAACCCCTGACAAGAAAGGTTGGCTTGGGAGACAGCATGCAGAAGATGTTATTGTGACCCCATTGCGTTCTGACAATTATCATTTGGATCTGGCAAGCTCTATTTTCTGTGGAGTGTTGCCTGGAGATGGTTGGAGTGGACGCATGGAAGACAGTATCCTGCAAGGATGCATTCCCGTGGTAATTCAGGTAATATATCAACACTGTTCGCAAGTAAAGGGGAATAAGATAATTTTAGTTTTTTTTTGGGGGGGGGGTGTGATTCCTTAGAACTGAAGCAGCTTGTCTAAGCTTCGTCATTTTTCATAAATCCATTTTTTTCCCCTTCAGAGTTAATTACCAAGTGACTGAAAATATCAAATACTTGCATGCTTTTGACCATTTCCCCCCTGGCTGTGTAGGATGGTATTTTCTTACCGTATGAGAATTTCCTCAACTATGACAGCTTTGCTGTTCGAATATCTGAAGATGAAATCCCGAACTTGATAAAGATTCTTCGGGTAGCTTCTCCTCCACAATCTTTCTAGATTTTCGTTAATGGACAATTTAAATCAAGAATTTCACATTAAGTTGACATCCTACATTCTGAGTTTTTGGTGGTCTCTTGCATCCATTAGGGATTTAATAATACAGAAATAAAATTCAAGCTGGAAAAAGTTCAGAAAATCTGGCAGAGATTCTTGTATCGTGGTTCTGTTATGCTTGAAGCTGAAAGGCAAAAGACTACTGTTGGGCATGTTAGTGATTGGGCAGATGAATTCTCAAACTTGATGGAAGATGATGTCTTCACCACTTTCCTACAGGTACTTATCTGACTTAGCCATATTACATTGATAAATGTTGCACCTCTCTACAAGGTGTCTGTCTCCAGTTTTCAGGAAAGTCTAAATTTATGTACTTGCGGAGTAGCAAGAAGTCTTCTAGACCTCCCTTTGGTCGTTTTTATTTTGTAGGCATTACTGTTGGAAGTTGAAAATGTGAGGCCCGTTTGAGCAATTACAACATTATGTGCTACAAAGTGGAAATGATTTTACTATTGCAATTTGTCTCTAAATTTATGTGTTGACACCTAGTTTTTGTTTTTAATCAAGGTTTTGCATTACAAGTTACACAATGACCCTTGGAGGCAGCAAGTCCACCTTAACAAGAAGTATGGATTGCCTAAACAGTGTGTGGCAAGCACCAATATGGGGTTTAATTGATTAGAAGGCTAGATGATTATCAAGGGTCTTTCAGAGGAAAATGGAAACTGGATGGCCGTTCTGCTTTATCTGAGGAGTTGAGATTCAGTAGACACTCTCGGCGTGCGTAAAACTGGGTCAGAGTCAAGATTCTATTTGATACACTAGGATCTCCAATACAATAATATAATTCAGCCAAGGTAGACCAATATGATTCTTTTTCCCCCTTTCACATAAATATTTTGCATGTAAAATGCATTCGCCTCCTTGTTTTTATAGCCGTCTTAACTCTTAAAGGCCTTTGTGCCCCGGAATGTAAAGAATGTTTGTTGCAATACCTTATTGCTAATATTGAGAAGAGAAAGGTAATCACAAATTTGTTTTCATTATCATGGTTAGTGGAAAAAGTCTTACATACATGGTGTTTTCTTTTTGGGGTGAAGATAGTGTTTTATTTAACAGTAAAGGGGCAAGGATGTATGATACCAAAAGTACGAAGGCATCGGTATAATTTTCAGGTGTGCTCGCAAGATTATCTGCCACCAACTCGCTCTGTATCTAACACAATTGAGCTGTCAGATTATAACTGAACCATACCAAACCTTGTTTCGCCTTTTTATGCGTTACTGATCTGAACTCATTCAAGTGGGCGACGAGGGCGTTCTGATTTCTACTCTTCTAATTATTTATAATAATATTCCCGTGACTAAAGTGTAATTCTAAGTTCTAACGAAACTTTTTAATGCTATTATAATTGTGTGTGATGATTTTATTTTCTCTCAAGCGCTATTCTGTTTGACTGGAAGCAAAAGCAACTGAAAAAGGAACAAGGAAAAGGGAGAATGAGGCAATGGTCATAGTCTTCTCATTCGATTTTCCTTTCCGGAAGGAGAGGCTATTATTTTCAGGTTAGATGGAACCGTATTCCACATCAAAATCGATGGAATCTGATCAGATAAAAAAAGAAGAGTATTCTTTAATTAGATAAAATTTTCATATAATGATTAAAGTATGATGTCTTCAGCAGGGGTTCCATTTATTTTAAATAAGATTAATAGTTTTCAGGTAGAAAAATAATACTACCTCCAATCCTAAATATAAAAGCTAGTTGACTAATTTGAGTATATTAAAGAAATAAGTTAAGTTAGTTATTTGTAATAAATAGGTGTTATTTTTTCTAAAATATCCTTATTAATCAAGTTTATTGGTTAGAACTATCATGATTAGAAAGGTTATTTTAGGAAAAAATAGATAAATATAAGAGACAAAGTAAATTGGGGTCTTATATTTTAAAAAAAAAGCTAAACGAGATCTTATATTAAAGATCGGAAAGAGTATTATGGTTTGGAAATTTGCGGATGAACATGTCAGATGAGAAAAACTAACATGATGTCTGATGATACTTAAATTTAATGCAACGATGCTGCATATCACATCACTATAAAAAATACTCCTCCGGTCCTAATTATAAGACCCAATTGACTTATTTGAGGAGATTAAGGAAGTAAGTTAAGTTGGTTATTTATAATAAATAAGTGTTGTCATTCCTAAAATATTCTTGCTAATTAAGTATATTGGCTAAAACTATCATTATTAGAAGGATTATCTTGGAAAAAAATGCATAAATATAAGAGACAAAATGGATTGGGTCTTATAATTAGGACCAAATAAAAAGTCAAATTGGGTCTTATAATAAGGACCGGAGGAGTATTGTAAATAAATTTTGTCATCCAACGAAGAAGTTTTAAATAAATCTTACACCCATATGATAATTCAAAATTTTTAAAACTGTAATTATTTTTTAAAAGAATTATAGTTCTTAATCTGTAAAATATGCCAAAACATGTCGGAAAAACTGGCAAAATTGTTACATGGAATTAAAAAAAAAAAGCATTATAAATTATAAACATCACGCGTTGGTAAAATTTAATATTTTTAATAATAACAAATTATATTTTTATATTAATTTTAATATACAAAATAACGAAAATAAAATAACCTCCCGATTTCTGTCTCTTTCACTTTTCTTCTTTAGAATTTGGAAACCGCAGGCCCTCGTGGAAAGAGAATCTAACACAAGGCCTGGCCTTTTCTTCGTTTTTTGACTTCCCTATTCTTAAGCCCCAACTGTGATCCCTGTCTCTGCCTTCTCTGCCTCCACCGGCCGCAATGAGCCCCTCATCGCTCGCCCTCCACTCCCATTCCGTCTTCGCGCCTCGAACGGGGATTACGGTCCACCGCAGGCCTCTTCTTCCTTGCCAAAGCGGCGTCGTTTGCTCTGCGAAGCCTGCTGTTTCCTCTACTTCCAACCTCAGCGTGTCTGGCCCCGCCAACATTGATGCTGTTGGTCGAATCGGGTCCTTGAGTCAGGTATCGGGTGTCTTGGGTTGCCAGTGGGGCGATGAAGGCAAAGGGAAACTTGTTGATATCTTGGCCCACCACTTCGACATCGTTGCTCGTTGCCAGGTTTAGTTTTACAACTCACTGACGGTCTTCTTCTATAAAGTTTCATACTTTGCCTCTTTTTTGTGTACTGGAATTGGTATTGGGTATTGCGAGTGTTGATGTACTGATATGTAAGGGGTTCGGTTCCATTCCCTGGGAAGTCTATGCATTGCATTCTTGTGAGTTTTATGAATTACATGATGTTGGAAATTGGTCGATTTGGGAACATATTGACTGATCGGATTTGCTTACGAGGTCCTAGCCTTGTGATATTTTCCCTTGTTTCTCAACTTGGTGTCTGTTTTTTATCTCTTAATAGCTTCTGCTCCATGTTCCTGTCTTATGAGTGTGCTTTATTTTGTCCTCATGGTTTTTCTCTATCACATGTAATCAGGGCGGGGCTAATGCTGGGCACACCATTTATAATGCAGAAGGAAAAAAGTTTGCTCTTCATCTTGTTCCTTCTGGTATCCTCAACGAGGACACTCTGTGTGTTATAGGGAACGGGGTTGTGGTGCATCTGCCGGGGCTTTTCAGAGAAATTGATGGACTTGAGTCAAATGGAGTCTCATGCAAAGGAAGGATTTTGATATCTGATCGTGCTCACCTACTTTTTGATTTCCACCAAGAAGTGGACGGACTGAGAGAAGCTGAGCTTGACAAATCTTTTATCGGTACTACCAAGAGAGGAATTGGACCTTGCTATTCCAGCAAGGTTATCCGTAATGGCATTAGAGTCGGTGATTTGAGACACATGGATACTTTTCCTCTGAAACTTGACGATCTTTTATTAGACGCTGCATCAAGATTCAAGAATTTCAACTATAGTGTAGAAATGCTTAGAAATGAAGTTGAAAAGTACAAGAGATATGCCGAGAGACTGGAACTGTTTATTGCCGATACCGTGTATGTCGTGAATGAAGCTATCTCACAAAAGAAGAATATTTTGGTTGAAGGAGGTCAAGCAACCATGTTGGACATTGATTTTGGTACTTATCCCTTCGTGACTTCATCTAGCCCCTCTGCAGGTGGAATTTGCACTGGTCTTGGTATTTCTCCAAGAGCTATCGGTGATTTAATTGGAGTGGTATGTATATACATATTTATCATTCCTTTCTTCACTGTGATATTAGTGTTGATAAACGAGAAATGTGTCTCTTTTTAGTTTTTATCATTTTATGCCATAATTTAAAAAGGAATTTGTAGTCGAGAAACTGTGTTGTTTTGTTCCTTATCATTATAGTACTGATCTAATCTAATTCTGATCATTTAAACATACTTGACATGGGCATGATGGTTTCTTAATTTTATTTTTGGCTGTGCAGGTAAAAGCATACACAACTAGGGTAGGTTCTGGCCCTTTCCCGACAGAACTCTTTGGTCAAGAGGCTGATCTCCTTAGATCTGCTGGGCATGAGTTTGGAACCACAACTGGCCGTCCACGACGGTGTGGTTGGCTTGACATGGTTGCATTAAAATATAGCTGCCAGATTAATGGTTTCTCATCATTAAATCTCACTAAGCTTGACGTTTTATCTGATCTTGCTGAAATCAAGTTGGGAGTCTCTTATAAACATGTTGATGGTACGCCAATGAAATCATTTCCTTCAAACCTTCGCGTCCTTGAGCAATTGCAGGTAAAGTTTCCTTGTCCATCTCCGTAGCTTATAGAACTGTGTGCTTTTATTTGATGTCATCACTTATCTAACAGCAAAATGTGAAATAATCACAACCGCGATATAGTGCACTGATTGCTTGGGAATGAAGTATTTTCTTAACCACTTCTTGTTATGGGATGTTTTTAGGTGGAATATGAATCACTTCCTGGATGGAATAGTGATATTTCTTCCGTTAGAAACTATTCTGACCTTCCTAAAGCTGCACGCGATTATGTGGAAAGGATAGAAGAACTTGTTGGTGTTCCTATTCACTACATTGGTGTTGGGCCAGGACGCGATGCCCTCATATTCAAATAAGTTGATATGGATTGGATTAGTGTCTAGGGGGGGAGCTCTTTTGAATTTCCATGATCCTACTAGCAAGTTGAAGCTTTTGATGTTAGAATTACATATTCCAGCTAACTTAGTTTTGGATGAATACAAATACGCGAGGTTTTAGCCTCCTTAATTTTGCAGTGTTCTTTGTATTAGCATTGCTGAGTATTGATACTGCGCAATAAGTGTCCTCTTTTACAGCGTTATTCCCGGGGCAGAACTTGATCAGCTTCGGAATAAGATGTGGTGTGTGAGCCATGTCGTGGCACCGAAGTCCTAAAACTTGTACGTAGTCTGGCGCATGCAATGGAGAATGACCTTATTGTTTTTTTGTGAGCCAAGTAGTTCTTGTGGTTGCTTTCATTTGAACTTCTTCCCTGTTTGTATTATACAATTATATGTTTTACTTGTTTTAAAATATTTTGTGAATGCTGTGACTTCAAAAACAGTTTTTCTGGCCCACAAAAGCGGTTTGATATACAGAAATTTAAGTGAACTTGTTTTATTTGTATGTGTTTCTTTATGAATATCCTCAATGTCTTAACGTGATGGCTGTTTGAGTGAGGACAATTTTGTCAGATTGGGAGAAACTTGAAGTATTTGACTTCCCGGCTGCAAGCATTCTGTTGGCACAATAGTGTCAGGTTAAATAATTAACAATATATTTCGCAAAATTAAGAAATTAAATCAAAATCTTGAATAAAGCTGAAAAGATCAAGAGTATATTTTTAGGGAGAATAACAAAAAAAAAGTTGGAAATTATAAATCCCAAATCAGGTTTGATAATACAATTTTATTTGGTATTAATAAATCTGAATTTGTAAATGATAACAAATTTTTGATGATATTTCTTGTTTAATATTTATAAAATTCCAGTTTCTTTTGTTTTCATTGTCCCATATTTTTATCTTTTCTAAAAAAATAATAATTTGAAAAGGTAGGATATTTTCTTGTGATAATGCCGTTGAAGGCCCTAAAAAAAAGATAGTGACATTTTGAACCCATATAAGAAACTCTTCCGCAGACTTAGGACTGAAATAAATATAAATGTATTGGAATAAAAAGTCCAAAATATTGCTGAAACAAAAAAGATATTATTCCGTAAGTGATAATTAAGTGTTCAAATGTTGACATCAAATTATTTAAATTTTTACAAGTAACTGCCCTTACACGACATTGTAACTGTACGAGATTTTTGTGGCATTCTTGTTATTCCTGAGGGTGCACAAGTATGTCGTTGTATTTGTATCCGAGCATAGGATGGGATTAGATTTTGGAGTGTTTGGATAGAAATCAAATTATAGTTTTAAAAGTGCTTTTACAGATTACAAAATAAATATATAGAGGAATTTGTTTCATTTTACGGAAAAGTGTTCTGAAACCATAATTTAGAAGTTGAGAAACACCACCTCTAATTTCATGTGTATGTGTATGTGTGTAAAACGGCGCGCTCAACAATAGTGCATCGTCCCCAAGAAGTTTCGGCGGCCCTCGTAGTTCCTTCTCGTCCGGCTATCCTAACCCGAGCAGAAGTGAGGAACTGCAGCAGCAGCGGCGGCAATGGAGAAAGGAAACTCTAAGAAGAAAGCATCAACTCTCTCTCTGGAGCAATTCATCTCACTCATGGCTCCTCTTATTGATTTGGAAAAGGTACTTTGACTTTCTCATCCCTCTCCATCGAATCTCAATCAAACACATACTCTACGTTTCTTAGGTTCCTTTCCAATGCCAGATGGGTCTCTCTTTGGCTCTTCTATTAATCATTGTAGAGTACCCTCCTCTTGTTGGTGCTTGAATATTATGGGACAGTGTAAACTGCAAACTCCTCAAAAGCTGCAATTATAGTTTTGACCTCTTGGATACCTGCTTCCATATTCTTCCATCTGCTATCTTGAAATCACGCTTTAGCCCTGTATCTTGAACAATCTGATTGCGAATGGACATCCGATAATAAGTATAAGAACAAAGGATAAGATTATGACTTTAAAAGATTTTTCTTTTTGTCATCACTTCAACGTAGTAATCTTACTCCTCATTTTCTTTTTCCCCTTCTTTTCATGTTAATGGTTTAGGAAACTGAGATATCAACCTCAATCACTTCAGGCGCGTCGAGAAGTTTGGATACTGCTCAGAAAAGGGGCTCGACAATCCTCAATTTGAAATGTGTTGATGTCCAGGTTAATTGCTTTTCGGTTCATACTTTTATTTTGAGACTCGCATCCTTCTGGCTTGGTTTAAAGTTACCAGACATTTTGTTGATTTGAAAATGGAGGCATGCCCGAGGGCAAACTAAGTACAGTATATATACACATACGTTCACATATAAAAAGAATGAGAAAGAAAAATTAGTATCTTATATGGATTGTACTTGATCTTTCCTTATTTCTGTGTAGAGATCTTAAGAGAACCAAGGAAGAGGAACAAATTTTACTAGTTAAATTAGTGAAAATTGGAGCATCAATTCATCCAGTAGTTGTTTACTATGTTTTTGTTCTGATAATAGACGGGGCTTATGGGGAAATCTCTTATTGAGTTCCAATCCACCAAAGGAGACGTTCTTCCTGCACACAAGGTAACGAACTGATGGCTCCTGATGACGTGCCTTCTTATTCTTATTATCATCTAGTTTTATTTTTATTAAGTGAGATATTTTATTAACAATCTATCTAAAAATTTGTTTTTGATAAAGCTTAATGACGTAGTGCGACCTGATCCCACCGAGTGGGATAAGTCTTTGTTGTTGTTATATCATCTAGTTTCATTTTATTAGTCTTATATGAATTGAAGAGGTATGTGCTTTTAGTCTTGTATGAATTTGCTCCTGTGGTACTTCTTTTTCCCCTCTCTTGCCAGATCTGCTGTTCTATCACATCCATGTATTTACCCAACTTTCTGTTATAATCAGTACATATAGTTGCATCAAGTATAATGTGACTGCTATATATGACAAATTTTACACATGCTATAGCTTAATGAGAGTAGCCCATTTGTTGGCTGAATCCTTTCGCTACTACTTTCAGGAGCTAATGATTTCTTGACATTTACAGTTCAGTACACATGACGTTGTTGTTTTAAAACTCAGCAAGGCTGATTTAGGTTCCCCTGCTCTTGGACAAGGTGTAGTTTACCGCTTAAAGGTAGCTCTGATCACTTCAATTGATGAAAAGGAAATCATTGCCCTATAGTTAGCTGCAGATGATCTCGCTATTGGACACTACTTACAATTGCAGGTTTGATATGTGTACTTATAGGACTCCTCAATAACAGTTGCCTTTGATGATATACCAGAAGATGGTTTAAATAGTCCCCTCAGGCTGGAGAAAGTGGCAAATGAGGTACAGTTATAATTTTGAAGTTTCATGGATGCTTTTTATATTTCCTATTATCTAGAATCATTATGCTATTTGACTAAAAACAGAGCCAATTCTTGACTGACTTCTGTTTTCCACAATTCCTTATAGTTTGTTAGACCAACAAATTTCTATCACCATTTTAAACATTATTAATTGAAATTTTTATAACTTCTCAGGTTGAAAATGCTAAATCAGGGTACTAATATTAACTTTTGTGCTCTACATTTTGATTGAATGATTAATCTTCCTCTTCCTTATAAGCATTTTTTCCTGTAACTTTTGTTTATTTTGCGAGTTTCTTGCTCCAAATATTTTAATTGCTGCAGATATTTATCGATCGTGCAGGTGACATACCGCAGGATGAAGGATGCATTGGTACAGTTGAGTAAAGGAGTGCATAAGGGTCCTGCTGCTGACCTAATTCCTGTCTTGTTCGGAGAGAGGCCACCAACAGTGTCCAAGAAGGATGTGTCATTCACTCCATTTAACCCCAACCTCGATCACTCTCAGGTGTGGAAGCCTAATTTCTTGCGCTATTATTTTATGTGATTTCTTATTGTCTTATTGGATTTTGGGTTTCATACCCTATAAATTGGACAGTCATGTCCACTGCTAAGAAAAACTTAAACAGATATCAGTTGGATCTCTTCCATAGACAGGCCAAAGATGTTTTCAGTTGGTTCTCTATCGAATCAATTCATGGCCAATGATTAAATTTTACCCCCCCCTCTCCCAACAACAACAAGAAGCCTCATTACCCTAGATGGAACTGGCAACATGGATCATACTGCGCTGTTGTCTAGTAAGAAGAAAAAATGGTTAATCAACTAGTTAATTTTCCTTTTATAATTACTCAGGAATTGGAGAGAAGCAAAAACTGTTATTGGGAAGACCATCACACATGATACAGTGCTTCTCAAACATTTTAAATATTAAGTGGTTTCAGTGTATTGCAGGTCTTACAAGTTACAATAGATTGGTCATAGGAAAAAGCCCAATTGACACAGTATACATGATGTTTATGGTGTTTATGGGTAAACAATTGTCTGCTTATGCTCACGAAATTATTTATTTCTGAATTTTCAAAGAAAGGTGCAATCTCGAAAGCCCTATCGTCAAAGAATGTATTTTTGCTTCATGGGCCTCCTGGAACGGGAAAAACGACCACAGTGGTGGAAATCATATTACAAGAAGTGAAACGTGGATCAAAAATTCTTGTTTGTGCCGCCTCAAATATTGCTGTTGACAACATTGTTGAGCGACTTGTTCCACGTAGGTAATGATTATTTTATCATCTCTATGGTTTTATTGATTAGATGGTTTTATGGTAGGACTCTTCTGACGATAGTGTGGCTTACATTTGATAACATTAAATATTAAATGACATACGCCAATTGGAAATGGGAAAGTTACTAACTTTGTTAAAAATAATATGCCTTATATCCTTCCCAACAACTTGATGAACAAAAGCTATGCTCTAAAAATTTGATACAATTTTTCCCCTTTTACCTTCTATTTATTCTTTGTTCGTGTTCATTCTGGGGTTTGTTCTCCAGTTGGTTTGACTCAACAAATGCGTTGATGTTGAATATAAGTACTCATTCCTGTTTTATTGCTCTTTGATTAGAGTTAAGCTGGTGAGACTGGGTCATCCTGCACGTTTATTGCCTCAAGTACTTGACAGTGCACTGGATGCTCAGGTACAGAATGACCTTAACCTTAGAAGCTAATGATTGAATGGCTTCTTTGTAATTATTTTCTCCAGGATATCATCCAATCGGTCAAATGCAGGACTGTTTAATTATGTGTTTGTGTTACCCTTTGTCGAGTATTCTGCTGTTTCACTTGGTGTGATTGAGGATACGTATGAAAGCCATCATTTTTTGTACTCATAATGTCCCGTCTCATTTTCAGTGTTCTAGTTTTCCTATAATTATTCATTGATTCGGGCCTTTAAACTTCATATGATTACTCTTCTGCATGTCATGGATCTCAAGTGATTTACTTTAGTTCATCACAAATTGATTTGCTTCATAATGCTACCCTCAGTTGTTGGATTTCTCTATCTTAGGTACTTCGAGGAGACAATAGTTCACTTGCAAACGACATTAGGAAGGAAATGAAGGTAATGACTTTAAACGGAACTGAATGAGAATGATTTGTTTAATTTGTTCTTCGTGTAACTTGTATATTAATATAGCATGAAGTTAAAGTTCATTTTATCATTTTGATTCCAACATACATATATTTCATGATGAACTAGTAAGATAACTTTATGTAATACCTTTTCATAGAGATGAATAATTTTGTTCAGGCATTAAATGGAAAGTTGTTGAAAACTAAAGACAGAAATACAAGGAGGGACATTCAGAAGGAACTGCGAACTCTGTCCAGAGAAGAGCGGAAAAGACAACAGCTTGCTGTAACAGACGTAATTAAAAGTGCTGATGTGATATTAACCACTTTGATCGGGTCTTTTTCTAAGAAGTTGGATAACACTTCATTTGACTTGGTAATTATTGACGAAGCTGCTCAGGCACTTGAGGTAGCTTGCTGGCTACCGATACTGAAGGTAATTTTATAAGGCAGGTGCACAATTTTTCGCAAGTAAAAAGCTATTACTATCACCTGTGTTTTGTTTGGGTGAATGTTATTTTACTTCTTTATCTTTTTTTAGTGATGGTATGTCTTGTTGGTGTTTGAAAATTCATACAAGCCACCAATGATCCTCCAGTTTGTAGTGGCACGCCCAAAATGGAAACCTTAGAGTGATGGATTGAATATGGATTGTTGGCTTTTGAAACAACCGTAAAAATTTTACAAACGAAAATCATGTCTCAGATTTAAGAGGATAGAATGATTGTTTCTAATTATCGTGGAAGTGGTAGACACTTGGACAAGATGTCAGCAATAAGAATCAGAGATCAAACTAGACTGAGTTGAATGTTTAACAAGGGGATACCATTAATTGTGATGTAGTCACTTCTACAAGAGAACAATCTGTTTGGACTGACATATGTTATGCTCCACCCGAGCTCGAGGGAGCATTAAAAATGCAGAGATTTGCAATCATTAAATTTTTATTCTGATCCTAACCAATTGATTTTTTCAGGGTTCAAGATGTATACTTGCAGGGGACCATCTTCAACTGCCCCCAACCATTCAAAGTGTTGAGGCCGAGAAGAAAGGATTAGGACGAACCCTCTTTGAACGACTTGCAGATATGTATGGAGATGAAGTCACATCCATGCTTACTGTCCAGTACCGCATGCATGAACTTATCATGGAGTGGTCTTCTAAAGAGCTCTACAACAGCAAGGTGATTGCATTTCTGAACTGTTTTTTAATACCACAGACACAAAATTGAGCGTTCTTGAACTGAATTGTAGGCTCCTATCAAAAAGGAAGAGGTAAAAACAAATTCCATTGTATTTTAATGATCAATAACAGGTCAAAGCCCATGCAAGTGTTGCTGGACATATGCTGTTTGATCTTGAGGATGTGAAGAGGACCTCTTCAACTGAACCGACACTTCTTCTCATAGACATAGCTGGGTATGCTGTATTCGTCAATATAATGTAGGATATGCAAACATATTGTAGTTATTTCCTCATGTTCGATGAACTATAGATGTGACATGGAAGAAAAGAAAGATGAAGAAGATAGCACCATGAATGAAGGCGAAGCTGAAGTTGCCATGGCCCATGCGAAGAGACTTGTGCAGAGTGGTGTTCTTCCTTCTGATATTGGAATTATTACCCCGTATGCTGCACAGGTATAAATTGTTCTATCTGAACATCTGATAAATGTTTTGACAGCTTCTAGAAGGGATAAAGTTAACCAGCAGCGTTGCAGGTTGTTTTACTCAAGATGTTGAAAAACAAGGAGAACTCCCTGAAGGATCTCGAAATTTCAACAGTTGATGGATTCCAGGGAAGGGAGAAGGAAGCCATTATTATATCAATGGTTCGATCTAATTCAAAAAAAGAGGTATTTAGACTGTGTCTGTTGGACTACTATTATTTATTATATTAAATCTTACGTGACAATTTAAATTAGCTTGACAACTAGATTAATTTCTTTGAATACATTTTTCAGGTGGGCTTTCTAAGTGATCATCGCCGAATGAACGTGGCTGTGACGCGGGCGAGGAGGCAGTGCTGCCTTGTCTGTGACACCGAAACTGTCAGTTCTGATGGATTCCTAAAGCGATTGATTGAGTATTTTGAAGAGAATGGGGAGTATCAGAGTGGTTCTGAGTATCAGAATGAATAGGCTTACCCCCCCATGGTTGAGATTTCTCGATGCTTTATGTCAAGATCAATCTGTTGCACAGGGAGATGTTGCTAGTAGGTCTACAATGGTTTCTCGTATCCTCCTTATGCTTGTATGCGGAATGCAAGAAAGTTGATTAATTTATATAAAATCATTTTTTTTGTTTTCATTCTTTATTTACAGCTTAAAAAAAAAACCAAAAAACCATGTGGAGGTAGACCTTTTTTAGGTTCAAGTCTAAGCCATCGTCATTAGATTCATGTTTTGTCCCAAAAAAAAAACCGAAAGGATTTGGCACAAGGTGAAGGTAATATGACAGTTAAAACTTGAATTTTCTGAATTCACATCCACAAAAAATGCCAAAAATAAGTCAAGATATTACAAACTACTAGTCAAGTTATAATAACATTGTCTCTTCATTCTCTTCCACGATAACTTCTAAAATGAGCTCCTTTCTCTCCCTAGTGGATTTATGCGCTAGATACTTTTCTTATTACATGTCTAATAGCCAATTAGATCTATGTAATCAAAAGATGAGCAGAAATGGTGGAAGTAAAACCCGTAGCATCTGATTTACTGATTAAGTGGCTTGCTGAGTACTGATTTCTTACCAGCTTCGCTCATTAAGGTACAAAAAGGAAGTTATTTCCTCAAAAGTTCCAAATGGAAGTGGAGAAAGTAAGATCTTCATTCATATCATATGCTTGGAATGGGCTGTTTCGAATCCCTGAGGATCTACTATACCATGCATCTCGATCATTGCCTCCCAATTAATACTGCTGTCAGAAAACACTCCAAGTTGTTCCCGGCAACCATTTTTTGAGTAGGATGTTATCGCTAACTCAGGGTATCCCAACGTATCGGCCAGACTAATCCCAGGGTGCCTCGTCAGGAATCGAGCCCATGACCTGGTAGGAGAACGCGCCTTGCGCTCCCGTTTGCGACCAGTTGGACCCAACCCTTGCAGGCTCCCGGCAACCATTTGATAAAGCTTCAGTCTCTGTGAAACTTCCTGAACCATTATAAGATCTTTGTGATCGTCTTTCTTCTTTCAGTATACCCAGCTGTTGAAGAAGCTCATGGAGGTCAATCTGGGGTTTTTCCTCAAAATCTTCGACCATGATATTTGTTGATATTCCATCGCTTTGTTCCTTTGGAGGACTATCAACATTTTTGCTGCCTGTCATCCGAGCATCTGCACTTGGATTACTGGATGAACTAGAAGAGACCTGACTTAAAACCCCTTTCTACTCAAGTTGTTGTAGCCTCTTATGGATTCAAGGGCCTGTTTGTTTCAGCGTTTCAATGGGAGAAAAGTAGCTTATTGAGCCAAAACGTACAATTGTGCAAGTGGGATGAAAATTGGCGTGTTTGTGATGGCGTTGGAGCAATTCAGCTTTTGGATGAAAAGCCATCATAAGCCATAAGTAAAAATTTGAAGCTTATGACTTTTAGAAAAGTGGAGAGAGAAGATTGGAAAAAAAAAAAAAAGTTGGAGCCCATGTCTTTAAAAGAATTTATCTTAAATCATATTATACTATATTATATTCAAACTTAGACTTATATTCTTTCTAGTACAAAATATAAGTATCAAAATTTTCATATTAGTATAATATATATACACTAATTATTAATATAAAAGCTAAATAACTAATTTGTGAATATTTAAAAAAATTAATTAAATTAATTATCACTTCATTATTGTTCATTTTAAATCTTATGAAATAGATATAGTTACGACTTCCAAACACAAGCGTATATGGTATACATGGTTTGTGCAATAATCACCATTCATAACCTTATAAGGAAATATTCAAGTTCCGACACTTTTTTTTAATCATGTTTCACTTTATATTTAAAATATTTTTTATGATTTCTTTAAAATTTTAAAATTTAATTCACTCATTAAAATTGACTTCTTCATAATAAATTATTTTAATTTCATTGTATTATGTGAAATCATTTTTTTATCCTGTTCCATTATTTATTAAAACTCATACACATTTTAGTTATTTTACAACCAAACTTACTTTTACTTATCTATAATCCAAACAAGCTTTTACCAATCTCACTTTTGCAAACTAGTTTTTCTGAACTCCAATCTAAACACAATTCAGCTTATCTAATTTTTTTTTTGGACTGAATCAGCTTATCCAATTTAACTTTTACTAACTTCACTTTTTCATAAGTTACTTTTTCAATCGTTAATTCAAACGAACCCTAAGTCAACACTAGGGTGGACATTTATATTGAGGATTCCATGAGAAGGAGACATTGAAAGGAACTTCTTGGAAGGAAACCATGTGAACTTCTGAGACGTCCTAGCAGAAGTCGAGGTTGGTCGAAGGTGAGGAAGATTGAAGTAGGCACCAGGACCATAGAGTCTCATGGCAGCTTCATCAGCAGTGGCAAAAGAACCAAGCCACAGCCTGGTTCTCTTCTTTGGCTCTCTTATCTCAGTAACCCATTTGCCCCACGTTCTTTGTCGAACACCTCGATACTCACAAAGCGTTCTGAGGGCCACCCTTCCCTCTCGCAAGCCCGGCCCCTTCTTCCATGGCTTCAAGGGAGAGTTTCTGCAAGTTCCCATTGTTGATATTAGGGAGAGTTGAACAAGGCAAAGAAAGGTTATCGTTGGAAGTTCCGAAGAGGGAACGAAAGGCGCGGGTAAGTAGTAGCAAGAGAAGAGTTCAGTATAAATTCTGTCACGTATTGCGAAGTACCAAAGCTCATGTGACCGTTACGTAGTGAGCAGTCAGACTGTTCCAAATCCTAGATTTTTTCCCCTTAATAGTTGACAATTTTAGATGTTATCTCTGTTAAAAAAACTTACAGGACAGCATAAACTTGTTGAATTTTTTCAGCGCCTAGGAAACGCAGAGACCTCTTAAGAGATTAAATGTTGAGGTGGTAGCAAAGATAATTGACAAGGCTCTTGCGAAGTCGTGATGTGGGCGCTCTGAATGAACAGAAACTCATCCTTGGATTCTATGAAATTGGGGTTGAAATTAAGTGGTGATCTAAGAGAAGAGAAGTCACCTCAAGCATTTCCTGATTTCACGAGCTACATTTCACATGTTTTGTTGCGATTCACGACCTGATTCCCGAGAATCTCTTCAGCTCTTTCCCATGTATGATTTTACATTCTTATCATTGAATTGAAGCATAGCAAGTAATAGATTGGGGATGATCATGACGATGATGGTAAGGAAGGTAAAACAAGTGCTTGCTTGGAAAACGGTTTCAGAAATCTGTGATGAATTCCCTGAGAGAAGTATAAGTAGACGAGATGAATCACATGCATCTGTTTTTAGTGTTTTACATAGATATAACAGAAATTTGTGATTTGTGATGCGAAAATATTAATATCATATAATACCTTCCGTATTTAATATAAAAGCACGTTTGATTTTTATTTTGGTCTTAAATAGAAGATCTTAATCCATTTTATTTATCATATTTATTCCTTTTTTTCTTAAAATAGTCTTTATAATAATGATAGCTCTAGTTAATACACTTAATTAATAAAGATATTTTAAGAAAGACAACACTTATTTATTACAAATAACTAGTTTAATTAATTTTTTTAATCTACTCAAATTAGTCAACTAATTCATATGTTAAGAACCGGAAGTAGTACATATATAATATTTTAAATATTCTTACGGGGAACATGACATCCAATGTTACAAGCTATTTCCCTTCTTAATTATGGTCTGTCTATCTGGCTTATAAAAAATGTTATATTTGATCTAATGAATAAATTGGGAAATGCCATCCTATTCAATAATTTTTGCATTGGTTTGATTGATTATCGGTCAAATCAAATTACAGAATAATTTTATGGATAAAAAACAAGCCACACCCAAAAAAAAAAATGTCATCTCCAATATTTACATCAAAATTAATTGGAAGTATAAGATATTATATATCTGTAATAGGGAAAAAAAAACAGTTCTTTTTGGCCAACAAAAAAGGTACTCCTTCGTTTCTAGATGTAAATGGGTCTTACATCTCGAAGGGAGGAGTACCTCAACTTTTAAAATAGTTGCTTATCAAATACGAACGTAAAGAAACATATTTTTTCAGTGAGCAAATGACCACCCAGAGCTCTTTGGGTTCTGGAGTAAAATGTTTTGACCGCGACAATGCCCTCTGTTAGCCCTCTCTTGCAGCATCTCGCAGCAAACAAGCACGGAACACGATTTGTGGGATATACCTAATTAGGGTTTTTATACAATTTCCAATATATTCAGAGACATACAACAATAATTTGCGATTGACATTGAAGAAAGGGAAACTGAATCCATCAATTAGTTCAAGAAGTCAAGTCTAAGCATCCACCTCGATTAAGAAAAATGGAATTCAACAAAACACAAAACATCTTTAATAATTATACATATTCGTTGAATTGAAAAGACTTAAATCCAGCGATCAAAGCCTTGCAAATTAACGGCGGAGGGGCTACCTGATTGGCCTGAAGATGGAACTGAAAATGGAGAGAGCGGTCTGTCGGAAAAAGTTCTCAAGAGTCTCAATAAAGAGGTTGAAACTTCGGATCGGCGGCAAGTACAAGGTGAGAAGCGCGGCGGAGCAAGCCAGCGCTAGGTAAAGTTGCAGCATTTCCTTTTTCGTCACCGACGACAAAAGGAGCCTCAAAAAGCCGCGGTGAGAAATGACAAAAGAAGGTTTTGCGCAAACAAAAATGAAATGGCAAAAACTGGAGGAAAAAAAATACAAAGCTAATTTATTTGAAAGGTTTCGATGAGAATTTCAATGTAGTATTAAAATGCTAGGAAGTTAGGGACTGTGAAGTGTTATTTTTGTAATGCTTCTTATCTGATAGACCTTTCGTTAGAAAATAGAAAATGAAGCCGTACGGATGTGGAACAATAGTTATAGTACGGCATGCGTCCATCTTAAGTGGAGGTCGATGCTGTTGGTGATCTTGTTCCAGTTTGAGATTAATGCTCCGACAGCCAGTCCATGTTCACTTGACAAAGACACAGGTTTCAAGTTTAACTAGATAATAAATCCCAATTCTTGCATTATTTAAAAAGAAAAATAATTTTTTTAAAAAAATATAACTATCATTTCAAGATGAGGAGTGACTCATTCTCCATCCAACCCAGGGTTTCTCTATCCAATGTCATCACTTTTAATGAATGATTAGATTTTTTTTTTTTGGTATTATATGAAATCCAGTAAACAAGTCACGTTATTCTTAGATATGTTGTTATAGACTTTATGATATGCATCAATTCATTGAGAACGATGACTCAGTGCCTTTCACTTTTGAATGTGCAATTTTGCGTGGCGGCCATGGAATTTTTTTTTTTTTAAAGCACCGAACCTAACACAGTGACGCTACGTCAGATATTATATTTAATATTTTCAACGGAGAATAAGATTCTCTTACTCCTTCCAGTTGTTAGCCAAAGGAACCCAAAAAGAGAGAGAGAGAGAAGAAAATCATAGATCACAGAAGGATTCATCAACTGCTTAAACGGGCTGAACACCAAACGTCCTAAAAGATAAGGTTTTAAAATCTTGAAGCGTGCGCATGCAAAAACGAATAATGCAAGTTCGCTTTGAATTAGGGATAACGAACTGGGCATATAAATTCCAAAGTGAGGTGATACGACAGTGACGGGGCGGTTCCTTTGGAATAATGTGATCCGAGAGAATTTTACCAAAACTCGATTTAGAATGGAGGCGGAGCCACTAAACAAACAAAAGAGGTACAAAGACAAAACCATTTGTTAATGTCAAAAGCTGCCCAAGGATAGCGATATCTCGAATATAATTTTAAGGAACCACAACAAATTCGCTTCAATCCCGCCACCGAAAGCTACCAGATGAGGTTCTTCGGGATTAAGCCCCTCTTTTCTTGTCCACCTTTTATTTATATCCTCCTTTACACTAAAATTCCACCTTACCATTGAGCAGGATGGCACCAGGTCGAGAAAAGCCACTTAAATAACAGCCATAAATACAGAAGTCAAGGATTACCACGTCATCATCAAAATTGGCGCGTTTTCAAACTTGATCATTATATAGACACATATACGTGGAAGCGGATTTGGTATAAATGCATCCTGCAACAACTGGAAGTTTGACTGAAAATGCATTTCCGTCATTCCATTACTACAACAAAATCCTTCGTACCTTCCGGCCAACAGACAGACTCCACCCTTACGGTCCCCCAGCACCACAGGTTATGTTAAGCTTTCCTGTCTCAAGATAATGATAATGATTATGTTAATATTTCCCCTCTAAATCAGAGACTACTGAGTTGGTGTATCAGAGGTATTCGGTTAAAACAAGTGTTACAAAAATATATAGCAATAAACCGTATTGAGTTACATGACCCAATGGATCAACCTTCCAATATTCCCTAATCTACCGGCACCGTGGCATCCACAATTCTGGATTCCATGCCACGAGAGAAATATCAGATGCATCGTCCTGTACTTTCATCCCCAAAACTGGGCCAATTTGGAGTTCCCAAGAACTTAACTCTAATGACCCTTGGTAATTTCTGTTTCCTACCACAAAAATATGAAGGAATAAATTTCTTAAAAAATGCACCAAACTTAGGCATTAGGCTCCATCAGAATGGAACCTTATCTCACGGCGCAAGAAGAAAAAATGACCAGAACATGAACCTAAAGATTCAAAAGCTCGTCTGGATGTTGCCCAGTGCTCATATTTGAGTGCTCAAATTCTATCCCTCACTAGTGTATGCACCCCCCGCAACACTTGACACAGCTGTTCCCAATTTCTCCTTAATCTCAGTTGGAGATTCTTTCACAAGTGACTGCACCCATGATAAATCCGGCTCCTCGCCATTGCTACCAAACTCGAACGACGATGATCTGCGGAGCTTGCCCAAATCATCAGCATTGACGGCCCAATCCAATTTACCATTGGTGGATCCCCATTCTGACCAAGAACTGTCATTGAAACCAGAAGCAGCGGCAACAGCAGCGGCAGAGTTGGAGCCAAGATCCCGAGAGCTAAGGCTACGAAACTGCTGCTTTTCACGTTGAGCTAGCACAGAAAGCCTAGAGCTCATCGGTGAGATAGGTTCCACATTACGTGGAGACATCCTGCCTGACGTTTGGAACGAGGCCTGTAACAAAGGGTGTTCAACATTCTTGGAAGAAAAATTTGTATTCACAGGTGAAAGCAAGCTTTGTTGCTGCTGAAATTGATTAAGGAGAGCTGATTTATGTTTGGGTGAAAAGACAGCTGAACTCAATGTTTGATCAGCAAACCGAGGGGAAGAACTCTCAGCAGAAAAGAGATCATCAAGATTTGATGGGGTCAGGGTCTTCATCCGACCAGATCGGTTTAGGCTATTAGAATTCATAGATTGCTGGGAAAGGCAAGACATCTCATTAAGAAGCTGGTGCTGCTGAATATCATAGTCAGGCAACACGTCAAAGTCTTCCACCGGGATATCTCTAGCACTGAGTGAAGATCTCAAACGACTGGAATGAATATTACTTCCCGGCAGATGCAGGTTTGGAACATTAGGTTGAGGCCAAGCAACAGAAGAGTGTGACATGCCAGTGGCAGACGGTGACATGGGTGGGGTGAACGGTGAAGGAGACATAACAGACATTGAAGAAGGGGAGCCAGGTAACATGCTCATGGCTGCAGCAAAATCCATGGCAGAAGATGTGCTTGAGCGTGGTGATGGAACAGCAGAACCAGTTGAAACATACAAAGGCCGAAGTTCCTCAGCTGTATGGGCAAAGAAACAAACTCTTCTTGAACAACTGGTCCCATCCTTGCAAAGGCGGGTCCGATACTGAGCTGGGTGCAGCCAGCACTCAAAAACACCATGAGCATATTCACACATATCTCCTCGACGGCAAGCTCCTTTCCGAAAATCAGGACAAGGGACACAACTATAATGAAATTTCCTCGGGTCCCTTCTCCGAGCATTTTCCCCTGGGTGGACAAAAGGGCATTCAGTCCAATCATGTGAATATGCACGTGAACATGGTCGAACCTTGAAAGAATACATTCGGAACTCATCAGTTGAGTAGATGCTGTTTTTGATGTCAGGAAGAGATGGATCAACAGGATATTCTTTCTTCTCAGATAAAGCGTTGGCCTCCTTTAACTTTAGCTTCAAATGGAACTCTAGTGCAGAAGGAGACCCATTCTCTGGAGAAGTTGACGGAGGGGGAGAGTTTGAATTTGTTGTAGACGTTACCACCCTAAGACCACACCCTGCCATGGAACAATCTGTTTGAAGAAGTTCTTCAAGAATACTTTTCAAATGTGCATGCCTGGGAGGTACCACAATAACATCAACAGGATAGTGACTATCAGCATCGACAGCATTAGGGTCAGCGCCAGCTGCCAAAAGTAGTTTCACCACATCAACAGCATTTACAGCACCACCTGATGCCGCGCAATGAAGGGCTGTGCTTTTGTCAAGCCCACATGATCGATTAATATCTGCATCAGATGATGAAAGTATCACCCTGATAACATCAATGCTACCATAAGTAGCAGCCACCATCAAAGGTGTCCGGTGCTCGTTGACCATTTGCTTTGAGCCCTTCTGGCGACCATACCACAGTCCAACCTCGTCAACAGAGGAAGGATCACGTTCAATTGATCTTTTGAAATGCTCAACGTCATTATTGGCTGCAAGGTCAAGCAGGTTTGCAAAACTATCTTCAGTTTCCACAGTCAAGTGATTCATCTTCCCGTTTCGAGTTGGAGTGTTGCTTGACAAAATTAAAGACGCTGCTGGAGACGGTGCTAGCTTTAACCACTCCAAATCACAGCACATGCTTTCATTTGCAGGAGATTAAGCTGAACAAAAAAATAAAGATAAAATATAAAATTAAGCTGTTGAAGTTAAGTCCCGTTTTATGGACTAAGATGCAGGATATGATGTATTCGAATGCATGAAAACCCTCCCATACAGTGGTAGCATATTAAAATATTTGACTTGATGCATCAATGGGATATTATCAGAAACTAAGACCATGTAATTGAAAAATTACAATAAAGCAGACGAAGAAAAAGGCACGATGCTCAATTTCAAAACCTCTCTCCATTTTTAGTCGATGACTCTGTACTAGTTTTATCCTGCAGAAACATCCCCCCCTCATGATATACTCTACTTCAGAACATCGAGCAGCGTATATACTCTAGCACTAAAATAGCCGCTAGAAATTAGAAAGAAGAAAGAATCATATCCGTATAATGAAAACGAAATAGATCGTTCATCAACCCAAGGAGACGGAAAGCGAACGGTCGTGGACAAAGGGAGAAAACCAAACTATCAATGAAAATTTCAGATTTTCAGAACTCCAGCAGTGGAAGAGTATCGCTCCGAGACTTTCTTTGACTCGTTTTTTCCCCCGTTTCACATGGCACCGAGTCACAGAGAAATATACAAAATAAAAATTAAAAACAGCTTAGAATCATGTAAGCAGACAGAATCAAGAAAAGGAAAAACAAACCAAATACACAGCAACTGCGCATATCGGGGGTACAACGATCTCGGGTACTGATAAGAAGCAGGACTAATTCTGGATCACCCTAAAAATGAACTTTCTGTATATCCGTCGCCCTCATTTTTCGACAATATATCTCATGATACATAAAAATGATGTACCCCAGAGAAAGAAGAAAAAGACGTCCATTTTTTGTATTACAGAAACTTAAATCATCGTCCCGAAAAGAAAAGGCAGAAATAAAATCAGAAAAAAATAAATTCTTTTACAGTCACTAGCTTGAAATAGCTCTAAATCAAATGAGGAGATTATCAATTCCCAGATACAAGTAAACAAAAAGAAGACAGTATTCTTGACAATCGAACAACACTATATCAAAAACATATCTGGAAATGAAAGTCGAAAGTCATCAACAGGGGAAGAAACTATGATCGAAATAAATCTTACCGGCCATTCACTGAGGGAGAAAGCGAGAGCAAATCCATCGGTCATTAGATCTCGACAACAGCAGAAGCGGAGAAATAGAGCTTCAAGCTAATGATGTATAGATTCTGTAGGAGAAAAACAGAGAGAGATAAGATCGTGGGAAAAGAGGAGCAGGCAAGAGAGCTCCTGCTTTCTGCATTTCCTATGCTCTTCTTTCTCGTTGGAGGAAAGAAAAGAAAAACATAATAAAAGTTCTAATAACATTAAATTTTAATTAGACTTTTTGAATTTTAATGAAATAAAATCGCCCATCCAATAAAACCGGGGCGGGGGGAGGAGAAATAAAATGAAAAGGCGAGAGCACTGGGGAGCTAGTCCGCAGCACCACGAGCCTTTCCTATTCGCCAATGACATCACGCCTCATCTCTCCACATAGGACTCGATCAGCATTCCAGAAAAATCCAGGGACAAAAAAGGTACTTTAGTGGCGGATTCACTTCCTCCTCCGAGTGACGTGGCTACTCTCAATCGCCAGACTACGATGAGACGCCCCTCAAGCTGCTTTTCATCGGGTGAAATTCCCTGGAAATTCAACCCAAATTCACCTCACATGCAAGATAAATTCTTACACCCCCCAAGGATCTAGTGCTCCGGATTTCCTGAGAACATCCTCAATCAGATGATCTGCCGCGAAATTACTGGCCTCCTTAATGGGCATGAAGTAAATTGGAAGAAATCTTTGACTCCGATGGCCGTCCTGATCACCACAGCCAATAATGTGATGCCACGTGAGCAGGATGAAGTGGCGCGGTAATCCAGCGCATAAAATCACCGCGATGAAAGGAAGAAGGGGAACCGGCTGGGAAGGTGGAAAGAGAGGGAGAGGGCGGGGTGAGTGGGTAGGTAAGAAAGGAGAGGAAGGGAGACCGGGAGAGGCGGTGAACTGATTAAATCGGGTTGGAAAGAGGGTTGGAGTCCGCCAATGAGAGGGGATCGGACCTCTGGTCGAAAGTAGTACGGGCGGGTCGCGGATTTCAGGGAGAAGTCCATTGTGGTTAAAAGGAGGGAGTCAAATCAGCGCAGGGCCAAAAATAATAATAATAAAGAACCATTTGGCATTGGAGAACAGAGAAGGGCTTGGATTCATTCATCAAATCAATTCCATCAAAATGAAAAAGATAAAGCTGCCACCTCCCATTCAAATTCTTTCCTCAATTTTGCATCTCATTTTTTCACTCCTCCTTCGGCCGCATTCCTTGTATCTGGCAATGGATTTATTCCTTCCCATTTATTTCTATTCACATGTTATCTTTTCTTTTTTTTTTTTATTTCTTCAATTCTAAATATAAGATTTTTTTTATAATATAAATTATATTTTGAAAAAAAATTATGTTTAAAACTAGAAGAGTATTTTTTAAGAAATACAGGTCTCTCGTTCTTTTTTTGTCGGGTGCCATTTTTACCTTCTATATCTCATTTTAAATCTTTTTATTATATACAAAAATCTTTTTATCGGGGACAATTTTATAGTCTTTTGTTTAGGTCTTAACCGTGTCTGTGCTGTACAATTTATGCGGTTTTCCGTGTAATTAAGCATGTGTGTATTATACCTGTATGGGGAAAAAAGCATGCGTGCCCTTGTTAAGGGCCAAATCAAGGCGTCTGTCTTATTTGTCCCTATATTAAATACTACTACCTCCGGTCCTAATTATAAGACTCAGTTGACTTATTTGAGGAGATTAAGGAAGTAAGTTAAGTTAGTTATTTATAATAAATAAGTGTTGTTATTCCTAAAATATCCTTGCTAATTAAGTACTCCTCCGGTCCTTATTATAAGACCCAATTTGACTTTTTATTTGGTCCTAATTATAAGACCCAATCTATTTTTTCTCTTATATTTATACATTTTTTTCAAAGATAATTCTTCTAATAATGATAGTTTTAGTCAATATACTTAATTAGCAAGGATATTTTAGGAATAACAATACTTATTTATTATAAATAACCAACTTAACTTACTTCCTTAATCTCCTCAAATAAGTCAATTGGGTCTTATAATTAGGACCGGAGGAGTATATTGGCTAGAACTATCATTATTAGAAGGATTATCTTGGAAAAAATGTATAAATATGAGAGACAAAATGGATTGGGGTCTTATAATTAGGACTAAACAAAAAGTCAAACGGGGTCTTATAATAAGAACCGGAGGTAGTATTAATTACAAACGGATTACAGTTCCATGATCCACTGATGGAGAAATAGTCGGATTTATTAATTACTGAAGAACCTTATCTGACTGAGCTGAATTTTATTTAGTCCTTTGACTCAATAATAATAATAATAATAATAATAAGGAGCTTTAAATTATAAATTGATGTCATTAAACTATTAATTTGGCCATCATCACATTCTGTCGAGCCATAATTATCCATGATCAACGTTATTCTGAAAGCCAAATCGATTTTTTTTCCCCCAGCTGCAAGCAGGACAAACAAAAGGGCAGGAAACTCGTGGTGAAAACGCAAACTCTACAGTAGCCAGGGTTTAGAAGTATCTGGATGGAAAACAAATTATAATTTTAAAAATATTTTTATGATATATAAAATAAATATGTAAAAAATATTTTATCCCAATTCAGATGAAAACTTTTTTAAATATACCAGACCCTCCTCCGGAGACACCTGCAAATCCCGAATGGACCAAACTGGAGACCCAAGCACGTGTTGGTCAATAGTAGCAAAACCGCGAATCAATTTTCTGATTGGTTTTTTTATTTTTTCTCTCACTGAGTTAGAAATGAGATAATTTTAAGTTGAAAAAACAGCAATCCGTCATACAGTAGCATTGTTTTATTGAATTATATACAGCTGATATAGCAATATTTTATTTACTTGTGTATGATTGTCTTTTTATTTAAATATTGTTCTTTTCAGAATTATGCGTCAATACTTTTATATATTGACCTTAAATAAGTGCATTTATCCACCGATTTTCATGTAAATACCATGGTTGGCACCCCGCAAAATTGCATAGTGACTGTGGGATTAACATGTTTCATTGACTTGATAGCGATACTGTTTGGATCGGGTCACAGACATGACAACACTGAGCTCCATTTTTTTACGAAGCTACGATTTTCTTTTCAATGACTTTTTCATAATTTATATTTTAGAAATATTTAATGTCCTTTTTTATTTTTACTCGTCACTTACACGTCAATCTCATTTTCTTCTTGCTCATTCTGTTGTTTCGTATCTTTTCTTGTTGGGAGTTTTTGGTAACCCTTAACAGTTTTTTAAAAATATACTTTTATTTAGATTGAGATAAAACTTTTTTTACACCTTTTTTTAATAAATTACTTTTAAAAAATTAATGCAAATAAATTTTTTCACCCACTGTTTGTAAATTTATTATTTCCAGCTAATTTTAACATAGTTCTGTCGATATGATTCTATTAATTAATCGTCTCTCGTTAAAAAGACGAGGGATGTGACTTGCCCCTCGGTGAATTTCCGCAGGATCTGCTTTTGACTTTGGTAAGCTCTCGAGTCCGATTTCTTGTTTTGAAATTATTAGGGGAGAAATGAAGCGTCACTGTGTGAGGGCGAATTCAGCATCCAATTTTTTTTTCGACATTTAGTGTCCTAATTTTTTATATGACACTACTTTTAATTTTTAATATAAGAACTAATTTATTAATTTAAATAAATTAAAAAATTAGTTAATTTAATTATTTATAATAAATAAGTATTTTTTTAAAAATATCTTTACTAATCAAATATACTGGTTAGAATTACCAGTAAAGACTACCTTAAAAATATATAAATACGAGAAATAAAGTAAATTTAAGTCTTATATTTATATTTAGAATTAAAATAAAAATAAAAAATTTTATATTAAAAACCAGAAGTGATATATGAAATATTAAATACACAAAGAAATAAAATTATGATATTAGATACCCGGAAATGAAAAAAATAGATGCATCATATGAAAAATTGGAGTGCCGAATATAGTTAGAAAAGAAGACAAAGGTGTTACCCTTCAAAGAGATGGGGTATACAACGGAAGGTGGGCCCATCCAGCCGCCTGAGTTGACTAAAGAAAGCGCAAAATGTGACCATGCAGCAGAGAGGCGAGAGCACTGATGAGCGGGTATTAACAGAACCGTAAATAAACAGGATTGCGGATAAGGCTAAATTCTATCCGCACGATCTTCCCATGCCTGGACCCCACATTTCCACGTGTCTCCATCCCTCTTCCCCTCTATTTCTTTTCCCTGACTTGTGTCCCTCTGCATCATTTCTCTAGATTTTGCCCCCGCCTATCTATTTTCCTGCACCTACTGTTCTACATTGCGGCTAATGTACTACTATACACCACTAGAGAAAATCTGCAAGTAGTCAAATTACGTGACTTCATTAGTAAATAATACTTTTTCAGAAGGTGTGATTTGACTATTTATATATTTAATTACTATGTCAAACAATCAACTGATTCATTCTTTCTTTTTTTTTAACCAGCAATCAACTGATTCATTCCAACGCATGTAGCGTGCTATGAATTTAATATTAAATTTTAATAGAAAAATGACCCCAAAAAACCTGAAAATTATGAGATTCCAATTTAGTACTTAACATTTCAAAATCTCAGGAGATAAAATGGTGTCTGATCTCATATTTTACAAATATAATTAAATAATTATAATACTTAATATTATTTTTTAACCAGCAATCAACTGATTCAATAGCTGTTGCTAATTCAGAACTTGTTAAAAAATTTATTAACAAGCTCTGAAGTAGCAACAACTATTGAATAACAAATGATAAACAAGTTAATTGCTATTTGACTCATCGTCCATGGATTCAGCTGGCGAAAGGGTGAGACATATGACCAAGTTGGCATGTGTTCGATTCCTGGGGAGTACCACTTTGTTATGGTTCTAGTCGCGGCGCTTGAGAAGGCATCATAACTCCTGGGGGCCTAGGTAAACGCCTGAGGGTAATTGATGGCTCGCCCTGCCCAACATTGGTATGACCTGGGAGGAAGGGAGATTTCGCCCTGTCCTTAGATCGTGGGTGAGCCCAACCCCTTTTCAAAAATTTGTTTATAAAAAAAAAAAAGTTAATTGTTATTTGAAACAATCAACTGATTCATTCTAACGCATTTAAAATTAATTAATTAAAATATTATATATGCATGAATCCGGGTTTCTAATACATAGTTTATGTAAAAGGTACAACGTGCTGTGAATTTAATATTTAATTTCGATAGGAAAAATAACAAAAAAGCCTGAAAATTATGAAATTCCAATTCAGTTACCTAACATTTCAAAATTTCAGGAGAGAAAGTGATGCCTGATCTGATATTTTACAAAATTAATTAAATGACTAAAATATTTTTATTTCAAAAAAATTGATTAACCAGTTGTGAATTAACAATAATAAATATTGGATAACAAATGATAAGAAATTTGGTAGCAATGACAATTTTGAAACAAAAATATTTTAGTCATTTAACTATATTTGTAGAATATCATATCAAACACAATTTCCTCTCCTAAAATTCTGAAGCGTGGGGTGCTTGAATTGAAATATCAAAGTTTTTTAGGTTTTTTAAAGTTTTTTCCCATTTTAATATTGACATTAGTTCATTTTTCAATATCTCCATCATATTTTTCCATAACCCGCACTCATTATTTTTAAAGGATCCAAAAACACAATTTCACTAAAAAAATCATATTAACTAATATAATTGATATTTTAAATTTATTTAAATTAGTTAATTGTGTTTTATATTAAGTAAAATTCGTTATTTTTTCCCCTCCGGCCAATCATCGTCAATGCCTTTCAAAATGACAATCCCAAATGTCTCCTCAAGCTGAGAGGACCTACGCTCGATGCTTCACTTGAATGGATGGTTCCAATTAATCACAACTCTTGTTATTCACCAAAAAAAAAAGGTGCTCGATGTGAAAACAAAAAACAATTTTGAAATTTTGTGAATTTATCACGTCCACATAAAAATATCGCAAATATAAAAACAAATAATAAAAAGATTTGATGGATGATAAGTTGATAACTACAATGCGCGAGAGATAACATCGTATCGTGACTTGCTTTCCATTTGATGGCGTCGACATGGTTGAAGGCAAGGACCGTTGCAAGCGCTCAAAGGAACCACACCCTTAGCTGTAGCGTCGGCTGCTTCTTTCTTCAGTTAATTAACACAGTCTAGACCAGTTGTGTGCAGAATGGAAAGGGGGGGGGGGGGAAAGGCCGGGAGAAAAAAAGTTTGGCCGGGCTAACATGTTCTGAGAGGGTGTTTAGGCATCTCAATAATCATTTTTCAAAAACACTTTTTTGTAAACCGAAACAAATTTTTTTACATATTTATTTTGTTTACCGTAAAAGTACTTCTGAAACCATGATTTTGATCTTACTCAGACATTTTTTTACTTTATTTTAGAACAGCGTAATCTTTGCCACCCAAGGCAAGCTAGCTCAATTAAAAAACCAATTAAATTACGCAGGGATTTAGGACTCGAATCTTATAGGAAAATCAATAAATAAAAGAAGGGCGGTTTAGATGAGAGGAGACAGGGCGATGAGATCTGTGAGTTTGATTGATATGAGGTGTCCAAGCTGAAGCCGACCCTCCTCATGTTATTATTTAAAACTAGCTTCGGTATTTATCATAATAATGAGCATTCTAATACTTGTTAGTGTGACAATGAGCATTTTAATACTACCTCCTGTGCTACTTATAAGAGCTAGTTGATTAATTTGAGGAGATTAAAAAAATAAGTTAAGTTAGTTATTTATAATAAACAGACGTTGTCCTTTATAAAATATCCTTACTAATCAAGTGTATTCTGGCTAGAACTATTATTGTTAGAAGGACTATCTTAAAAAAATACATACATATGAGAGACAAAATGGATTAAGGTCTTATATTTAAGATTAAAATAAAAATCAAACAAAATCTTATATTAAGGACCGGAGGTAATACTTGCCAGTGTGGTTGGATCTATATCATCTGAACAGAATCAGGAAAAAAAAAAAAGTTTGGCCGGGCGAATCTATTTTACATTTTTACTTCATTCTAAAACAGCATAATGTTAACCGCACAAGACTAGCTAACTCAATTGACAGATCTTATCGGAGAATTAATAAATAAAAGAGCAAGAAGGGCGGTTAAGACGAGAGGAGACAGGAGAGGCGATGCAAGGGACATGTTTGCGGTGCTTAAGGTGAAACTGACTCTCCTCCTGTTATTCAGCCTCGACGTTGAATCATGGCTTTCACATTTTGGGCGGCTTCCCCTGGGCCCACCCCTTGTCTACTTCCCAATCAATGCATGGATACATCATACACCCCATAATATAACTAAGTAAATCATGGATGTACGGTTTCAGACGACTTATATTATTGGGAGAATTACGTAAAACAAACTAAATTTACTAAATTTTAAATAATAATTTTTTTTTTAAAAAAAATACTACCTTTTGTCTTAATTATAAAACATCGTTTGTAATTATTATAAGATCCCATTTGTATACTGTAAAACAAGATCTTATAATCAAGACCGGCTGTAATATATTGTTATTTATAATATCAGTCCTGTGAAAACCTCGGTACTAAGTCCAGTTTAGAATTTGATCATATTTAACTTTTTTTTTCTTGTGAGATTCTCCTTTCATTATATATAGTTTTAGAAACTGATGTTAACCGAAATCTGGATCAGTATAAAATACGAAATTTATGGCAAAATAAGCTGATCATAGATTACAAATAACACGAGTCATTCTATACATTACAATATGCAGCACTTACGAAAATCCAGTCGGTTGAGAATTACAAAACCACGAAAGAAATTATCTTTTTTCCCAGCAAACAATGTTTACCCAAAGAGGGTGATACCTATAAACTTTATTATATTAACACGACCATGCTCTTCTGAAAAAAATAACACCGTGGTCATAATTAACAAATTTATTTAAAAGCAATTATGTGCGGGGTGTGTTAAGAAAATTATATCGTCAACAAGAATAAAAAATCAAACCGAACACTAAACCGGTTAAAGTAGTGGTTCAAAAGTCACTTGGTCGGACCAGGGTTAACTCGGAGTCCAACCGGTCATATTAAAATAATATAATTTAATTAAAAATAATAAAATATAACGACATTAATAATTACTAATAACAAAATATAAGAAAATATGACAATGGTTTGATTGTAACAATAATAAAGTATAACAATATTGAGAATTTTGATCTTTATTATTCATTATTAACTAAAATTAATAATCATTGATATTAAAATTATCATTAAAATTCATTTAAATCTATAGGGGCTGAGATATTAGGAGTTAAATGAGAAAAAATAGGACACATAACAACTAAATCATCCAAACTGCTTTATTACCAGTTCACACCGGTTTTTACCGGTTCAACTCTCTCCCGGTTTGATATTCAAATAGAACCGGACCAATGACAGGTTTACAGGTTCACCGATTAAACCAGCTGGTTCGATCCGGTTTTTTATTATTTGACTATCAATAAAAATGCGTGCTGCTAGTTTTAATTATTTATTTTTTGCCAGATGGTTTTATCGTTTTAACAAGTGGGTTCCTGGTTATTTTAAAAAAAAATGTTGGGTTAAATCGGTTATTCTACAGATTCCACCCTGCCCCGAAGGCAGCGTACGGGCCACAGGCCGGATCCTTTCAAGATCAACACGAAACAAATGGAGTCCGATGAGTGACCGTCGCGTCGCTCTCAATATCGGAGATAAGTGTCACTGGCCCACCAATTTATGAATCCCTTTGTTCATATAATTGATTTATTTATTTAGGATTCTTTTACATTTAAAAAAAATTATACGTATTAAAAAATTTAAATTACTACATATGCCATGACTCATACAGGGAAAAAATAGTTAGCATGACACATGTGGTAGGATAAGTAATTTTATATGTATTAAAAAATTTAAATTACTGCATAGCTAACAACTAAAAAATATAAAATGATTAAAAGAGTGGAGAGAAAGGGACGAACACAATACGACGTGCAACGCTGCGCCATGCAATAAACTGATGAGAAGCGGAGATAATAGTTGGGAGTGCTGCGATCACAGAAGCCACCAAATAAAAGTCGCTGACGATGCATCTCGATTCCTCCTGCGTGGGGTAAGAAGGGAACAAAACGAAACATAAAAATAATGTAAACTAAACTAAACAATAAAGCTGTCAGTTAAGATGATAATTGATTTCAGCCTATAAAAAATATAACATATGTTCGGATTTCGGTAAGCATACTCATTAGGAGATTTTTGACCTTGACACTTCTGGCCCAATGATTCAAAGAAACTCTGAGCTATAAAAAAAAACATATTTAAAAGGTTAAATTAAATGTAGATCATCTCAAATAAAATCAGAGCCCTAACTTATTTTTAGCTTTAGAAAGAAGTCAGTTTTCTGAGGGCAAAAAGGAGACGAAAGATCTATAATGGGCCTAGGGGCAGTCCAGCAATTCCTGGATAAATTTTATTAAAGGCCCATTTTTGAGTATTTATTTTTGAGAAAGTTTTGCTGGAGAGACCAAAAAAAAAAGGAGAGTAGTAATAAGGGCCAGGTAATGGAGTTACAGGAGAATTAATTAAGGATTGGGTGGGGGCAACAGTATCTAATACATTCGAAGCAGAGATCAAAGTGGACCACAGTGAATCCTAGTCAATAGCGATGGCATGGGCATAGTCAATAGGTCTGAATCTCTTGGTGGAATGGGACCAGCCTTTGCTCAACCTTTTATGATTGATGTGGACATCACATGCCTCCTGGAAACTTATCTCTGAACCAAGTCCAAACAATTCAAAATTTTTTAATTTAAAATAATAATGACAATATTTTTTAAATACAGCTTAAAACACGGGAAAAATAAGCAGACGAACCATTATAATTAATTGAATCAAACCATTAATCAGATCAAAGGGGAAAAATAATAGACTCTTGGTATATCGTCAAAACAGAGGGTGCGGCAAGAAAGTCAAAGACGACTGGCCGAAAGGAGTGTAATTAACAGGGCCTAGCTTTTTCCAGACCCTGGCAAAATTTAAACGCAGGAGAAATAATGAGCAGCCGGGGCAGAAAGAAAAGACGGATCCCTTCCATGTTATGTAAAAGATAGGGCTGGTTCTTCATGGTTCAAAAGTCAGCCTTGGCTTTTCATCCTTCTACCTCACACCGGTGGAAAATGACATTTCCCCACATACGTGACCCACTTTTCCAATCATGGACTTATCTCCGAAGTTACTCCAATCTATGACTTCCTCGTGTCTGATTTTAATGAATTCCTCCTCTCTGTTTTTTTTGGTCCTTGGGAACCAACTGATCCAAATGTACGTAGAAATTCTACTTTGATCAAGCTTGTAATTAACAAACGAGCCTTAGAACAGGTGAAGTTCACATAAATTCGCTCACGGACTCAAATCTCATCCAAAAATAATGCAGCAGTGTACTGGAGTTTGGTTTATTCCAGATATTCCCATCAAAGTTTACCTCACATCATATTGATAATACCCAGAAAGTCCAAGAAGCTGAATCACGGCGTGAGTTGTTGAACTACTTTGAGGAGGCAACGGTCCCATAGCTCTGCGGCCTCCCTTTACATTCCAAAAAGGGGCTACATCTCCACAACATTCAAACAGCATCCCAGCAATACTCCATCCCATTATTTTAAGCATAACCTCACGAATCATCTCTGCCCTTTATTTATTCACTTATGAACTACTATTAATTATGGGAAAGTGGGTCCGTGGTGCGGCTGAGAGTTCGACGAAGGAAACAAGGTGACTTCATAACACGGCATGAACCTCACGAGTGCCTCAAACATGTGGCATTTTTAAAACTTGTAGTCTTTTCATGAAAAGGAGCCAGCAGGATTAAAAAAGAATCTCTCTCCTTTCTTTCTTTCTTTTGCTTTTGTCTGTCCTTCTCCATAGCCCCAAATCCTCTGCTTTATTAGCCACTGCTTATCTTCCACCTGTTAAATCGTTAAATTTTACGCGCCAGGGCTTTCTCTTTCTCCTAGCCATCTCTCTATTATTAGGGTTTGTTTCATCTGGTCCTGGAACATCAGCCTTACACGTGCGTCCTACCATCCCCATTTTTTCCATTCTGGTGTGCCATGCTTCGCGGTTTTCATGATGGAGAAAGGATTTACGACGACGGTACAGCTCGTGCCCTCTAACTTTTTCTCTTGGCCCTTTGCTTAGTCATGATTCGTTTTTTAAGATGCGATCCACCTGGTCCTTATATATGTTAATTATCACGCTTACCCACCTCAAGTAAAATCATATTTACCTAAGTAAATGACATATTTCAAAGTTAAAATAATGTCTGCGTAGAAACTTCAAATTATGAGTGACTAATGAGCATTTTCTTCTTTCAAAAGCACATTCACGTTATCATGATTATGATTTTATGGACCAGGACGCTTGTTATTCTTAATCCGTGTAAAATGAGATCAAGGCTATAATTAATGAAAAGGAATTCCACGAAATACCTTTTCCCGGGGCCAGATTCATGCTTTCCTTTTGCTCACTCGGCTGTAGACACTAGATTGCTTACTGTTCTGGCTTCTGGTGACTTGTGAGTTCTCTCTGTCTTCGCCATGAGCATCTTGGATTGTGGGTCTCCTTGCTTGCTCACTGATCATCCTTTTCTTCTGTTCATGTCCTTATTCTAACTATTTTCACTACAAATCTAGACGCGTTGGCATCTAGCATTCTCAAGCTCATCATCCATAGTCTCCATTCTCTTTTCCTTCTATTCTCTTATGTCCTCATCTACTCCTTCCCACGCAATCAGCAACTTGACTAATGCATTTTTGACTTCTCAGTGACCGAAGTCTTTCCCGGAATCTGCTCCTTCGAATAAGCTAACTGCCACTTGAAATTTTCCAATGGGGGCCCTGGGTTGAGTATATAGTAGTTCATTATTTTTGTTGTTATCCTGTCATTAACATTAGCCTGCGATATTCAAAGTACAATGTTATCGTCAAGATTCTGCTTTTATCAGCTTCCTGAAAAGTGATTATGTTCTGAAAAATGCATTGTCCATTGTGATTGGAGTTATTCGGTTCCCGTCTCTGCTGAAGTTCCAGTTTTTAGTGGTAGAATTCATTTCTCATCCCTGTTTGTTTCAGAGAAAAAGGGGCTTCGGCTTCTGGATATTCTATATTCCTCTCCTGCTTACAATTTATGGCCTTCAATTCGTCTAGTGATCACAAACTTATGCTTCCTTGTCAATTTGCTGTGGGCATAACTATGCTTCTCAGATGATTATGAAGGTTGTTTATGGTGGGTTCTTCAATCTCAGTGATTTTGACTTTTCCTCTCAGGTACAAAACTTAAGTATTTTCTTCTTCAATTGTATTTGATTCATTTTGAAATGTTCTGGGCCCTTGAAAATTTGTCTTCGTTCTGGACCTAACATTCTTTGAAATTTTGTAACCGAGTTTTTACCGTCACACCATTGAACGATCGTGCCATTGGAACCTGAGAAAAATCCTTTTCATTACCTCGTAGATTCTCAGGCATAGGCTAAATTTTACTAAGATGACATGCAAAAGATTTCATGTGTGACACTGGGGGGTAGCTTTCTGTAATATCCCTTATATTGCCCCTGAACTCATCTAGAAATGCTTGAACAGGAGCTTTGTTTCCTTAGACCACCATTCTTGCTGTGCATTTTCGCTGGCTTCTTGCTAAATTCCTTTGTCATCGCTGAGATTCCATTGGGTTCCAAACTTTTGGTGGCTGACAATGACTGTTGGGTCTCCTCCAACGGTGACTTTGCATTAGGATTCTTTAACATTTCAGATCAACCTAACCTATACAGTATTGGCATTCATTACAATTCGAAGTCTATACCAACTAGCCAGCAAACAGTTGTCTGGACTGCAGGAGCTGACATCACAGTTGGTAATGAGTCCTACTTCCATCTCACTCAGCAAGGGGAACTGATCCTGTTTGATTCCTTACGGGGAATCCCTATATGGACTAGTAAAACAGGCAATCGATCAATTGTTTCAGCTGCTCTTCGTGATAATGGCAACCTTGTTCTACTGGACAAAGAGCAAAACACTGTTTGGCAAAGTTTTGATGATCCTTCTGATACACTTCTTCCAGGACAGAGTTTATATGTGAATCAGACACTTCGAGCTGCAAGCAAGAATTCATTGTCCAGCTACTACAGTCTAGATTTGAACGCTTCCGGTCAGTTACAGCTGCGTTGGGAAAGTAGTATTGTTTACTGGGTCAGCAATAGCCCTTCTACTTCAAATCTCAGCGCTTTTCTAACCCCCAGTGGAGCCGTGCAACTTCGGCAACAAAGTTTGAAGCCCGTTTGGTCAGTGTTTGGAGAAGACCACAATGATTCCGTGAATTACAGGTTTCTTAGGCTTGATTCAGATGGCAACCTGCGGTTATATTCATGGATAGAAACTGCACAACTTTGGAGGACAGTCTGGCAAGCTGTTGAGAATCAGTGCAAGGTCTTTGCAACTTGTGGTCAACGCGGTATCTGCGGGTTCACTGCCTCGGGTGCCACTGATTGTAGGTGCCCCTTTGAGCTCACTGACAGTATCAATTGTATGGTTCCTTATAAGGAGTGTGAATCTGGCTCCATTATGCTTACATTCAAGAACACATTTCTTTATGGAACATATCCCCCTGATGAATCAGTTATCATAAGTAGTCTGCAGCAATGTGAGCAGTTATGTCTGAATGATTTTCAGTGTACATTTGCGACCTACTTCAATAATGGAAGTGGTCAGTGCTCCCTGAGGAAAACTCCGTATGTCACTGGTTATGCAGATCCATCTCTAAGCTCAATATCTTTTGTCAAGAGATGTTCAGATCCACTAGCTGTAAATCCCAATCCGAAGCAACCGCCTCCATCAGAACAGCCTATGGAGCTTTGTCTTCCTTGCTTAATAGGAGCAGCCTCAGGCACATTCTTCATCTTTGCTATGGTTCAGTTGGGAATTGGTTTCTGCATCTACAAAAGAAAAGGCTTTACTGGTAGGAAAACAGCCACCTTGGGTCTTGCGAGCCCACACTTGAAGGGCCTAGCTGTTTTATCTTTCTCAGAAATCAAGAGCCTAACTGGGGACTTCAGGAACCAGATCGGTCCAACTATGTTCAAGGGTTTGATGCCAAACAATCACCTGGTTACAATTATTAACCTCAATGCATTCATTGAAGAAAGGAAGTTCCGAGGTGCTGTCATGAAGATGGGAAGCATCCAGCACAAGGACCTTGCAAAGCTGGAGGGTTATTGCTGTGAGTTCAATCATAGATTTATGGTGTATGAATATGCCAAAAATGGTTCTTTGGGTAAATATATAGATGATTCAACTCTGTGCAAGAAGTTAACCTGGAGAAAAAGATTAGACATATGCTCAACCGTGGCAAAAGCTATCTATTATCTGCACACTGGGTGTAGGGAGTTCGTGAGCCATGGAAATTTGGAATGTGAAAATGTCATGTTGGATGAAAACTTGACTGCAAAGGTGACAGATTTTGGGTTTGCAAGAATAGATGGTCAAGCATCATATTGTGGTTTTTCAGCTGAGAAGGATGTGGAGGATTTTGGGAAGTTAGTATTAACTTTGTTGAGTGGATCTCGAAATCATGAGGAAATTCGCGATTGGGCTTATAGAGAATGGAAAGAAGGGAGAGTTGAAAATGTGTTTGATAGAAGAATTGAAGGTGGAATGGAAGTAGAAGAACTGGAACGTGCATTAAGAATAGCATTCTGGTGCATTCAGATGGATGATCGCATGAGGCCTTCTATGGGGGAAGTGGTGAGAGTACTTGATGGTAATTCGAGTGTAGATGCTCCTCCACACCCATTTGCATTTCAGAAGCCATTGCATGAAGATGATGAAGCACAAGAATATGGTTCAGAATCAGAAGTATAAGGCAGGAACTTCTAGTTAGCATTCTTGCAATGGTATGTTTATATTAGTTAGGACTAACCATCCAGGTGATGAATAACTATGTTCATGTCCAATATTTTTTTGTCCCTGAAACCACATGGGATGCGACTGTAAACTGTGGAGATCATAGTGTTAAATGTTGATCTGCATTTGAGCACAGCACAGACGATTGTCACGTGCAGCCTTGCAGGGCAAATTAGTGTTTGCTAGATAAAATGGATAAATGCATTATTGTACTGTATAATGTTTCTTTTAATTTTCACTCGAATGAAAAAAAAAGAAGAAGATAAAATGGACGAATGGAGCAAGCTACGCTATATTACTATTTGGTGTTACTATTCAAAAAAAATGGTGCCCTGTAATTGAGGTTTTTGGGGGAGTGTCTCTTGCTTCCTTTTTCCCGGCTCCCCAAACGAAAGGACGACTGGTTATACTATGTTGCTGCACTTCCAATCCAACTAAATATTAGACGTTAAATGGAGATATAATTTTTATGAGGATGAAAAAGAATTTTAATGCACTAAGTCATATTACTTACCATAGGCAAAAAATGAATTGAGAGTACTATTTTACACTTTTCTTTGCTTGAAGAGAAAGTAAAAGTAGTTGGAAAAAAAATGAGCAGAAAGTAAAAGTAAAATTAAAACTTCAGAAGACTTATTTCTCTCCCTTGTGATTGTGTGTGCTCATTTGGATTAGCAGTGAATAATTGTGATTTTAGGTAATCATAAATTTTATAAGTGACACTGACTAGAAGTGATGTTGGTTAATTATGATTTCTGTTATGTTTCTTTCATAAGTTACTTTAAGATTTGTGATTATATGTTGGGTTTCCATTTATTAAAATCAATTATGGGTGTATAATTACCACAAAAATGAATTTAATAAATATTATTAAATATAATCATTTGGGGAGAGATTTTCAAAAGAATGTAGGAGGGTAAATTAGAGAAAATTCTGTTGCTAAAATTTGATCAAGATTTTTCAAATGCATAAGCTATTCCTTAATGCTTATCCTTAAAGTGCGCGGGAGAATGAAGTCACAATTTATTGGCATTTTATAAAAATTACCCAAACAGAATAAACATACTTTATGATCACTGGTTTAAATCTAAACAGGTTCATTGGAGCTCTTACCCCTCTTAGCCAAACAGGCAATGAGAATGCTCCCAATTCTTGATAACCAGAGGCCGCTTAGTATTCGAACCCAGCAAATGGGCCCAGAAAATATTTATCGATTCCCTGCTTCTTTCAAAGGGAGTGAATTTGAAGGCTACTTCGGGTCCATTGGGCTAAACAGATTTATTAAAAGTGGGAATCGTGAAGCCCAGCTACGGCAACCGGTGTTTTCACGTTTGTTTTTGAACAGTGTTTTCACCTTTTTCTTATCCAGATTGAGTTGTTTTGGTTTTGGGTTAAGAAAGATTACATTAGATCTTCCTACAGAATTACTTAAACTGTATTTTTTTTAATTTAAAATTCAGAAGAATTTTAAATAAAAATATGAATAAGAATTACACATTTTAATTAAAAGATTTGTGCATCTTCATTTATTTAGCATAATTGTGCATATAATTTATGTAAAAATTTCAGTTTCTTCAATAAAATGTTTTTCTAGTTCTTGTTATAATTTTATGTATCTTTTATCGAATGTTACATAATGTGTGTGTATTCAAACGAAAGTGTATGGCGATATTTCACCGAACGATTAAATTGATTTTCAGTAAAAGAAAATGTGAAAAGGACAACAGAATAAATATAACAATTGGGTGATAGGGGGGAAGGAGATAAGTGGGGATGAACCGGTCTTTCATCAAATCGTAAACCACGACGCTAACTAGCCCGTCTAGCTCAGTCGGTAGAGCGCAAGGCTCTTAACCTTGTGGTCGTGGGTTCGAGCCCCACGGTGGGCGACTTTTATTTTTCAGCTTTATCCCAGAATCATCCAACAACGTCAGACTAAATTACGAAAATGGACACAAATATTCCCAACCAGGAACATTAGAGTGACAAGGCGCTAGCAGAAAGTAAAGAGTAAAAGCAGATAATAAAAGGTTAAAGAAACAGGCCGTGTCATCTTAATTATTCTACCTTTTACTTCGTGATTAAGAGGGAAGTCTCATATAACCTGGAGCAGAAAGGCACTCTAATAATAAATAGAGAGGTAAACTGCCTTGGGGATTTGGTAGAAGCGCTTATGATAAAATTTAAACCCCTTGTGGTAGTAGTTGTTGTTCTGGACCTTACTGACATATGGCAGAAAGTTTTCAACCTCTGCTTTAGTTTCTTGACATGAAGCTTCTTCAATTTTTCCCCTGATTCTACGGTTTTTCTCTAGAAGTGGAAACCTCCTGTCTCCAGCTTTAGCTATGCAAACTGAGATTCTCTTTCTTCAGCTAATCTTTGTGTAAGTTTTGCTCCATATAGCTAGCTAGCAGTACTTTAGATGGCTCCAGCTTGTACGAGAGCCCAAGTCAAGTGGCAGAGAAAGCAGAAAGAAACAATGGCGAGGCCTTGCGGTTCTAGTTTCGCTCCAACCTCAACGGGCCAAGATATAATGCATAATGTAGAGAAGGAAAACGAAGAAGACGCTTGCTCAAGGGGATGTTCCACTCCGAAGGCTAAAAGGTTCAGAATACCAGAGGTCTTAACCTGTCCCCCAGCTCCCAAAAAGAGAAGGGTAACGTCTAATTGTTCTTCAAATAAGATCCCCATAGCCTTTTTCGCTTCCCTGGATATAGAGTTATTCTTCTTCTCTGCCCTTAGAAATAATGTATGAGCTTGAAGTTGAGTGTTTTGGTTTGTTTAGAGGTCAGAAATTATGACACAGTGACTTTACGACCTTGATATTATTGCTGATCCTCCCTCCAAGCTAGTGATGACGTACCGAGTTTGTGACAACTTTAATTTAGTGTGTAACCCTAATTAAATCAGGTGCAAGTCTCAAACTGTTTGGTTTTTTTGCTTGTTCTGGGTTTGATCGATTTCTTTTTTCGGCTGGGACATGGTGATATTAATCTGGCTAGCTTTGTAAATTACTTACACTTGGAGAGCTTTCGATTTGATTTAACCCTGTTGTTCTTCTAGGTGGGTTGCTGATGTAATGCCTGAAGATGACTTGAAATTTGATTGTGTTACGTTTGTTTTACGGCTTCCAATATTTATTGTTGCGTGAAGTTATCGATCAGCTACTTAAGTAATGACTTGATCATCAGCATATATATTATATCATTCTTTGATCAGTTTAATATAAAGCAAAATAGGCGCCAAAATATGAACTTTCTTTTTCATCCTTGAATGTCACGTAGATCGTGTCATCTCCACTCCACACTGGAGAGGGAAGGATCGAGAGAGAAAGCAACTTTTGAATATGGGGGAACTGAAAGCTTTTGAAAGATTAATTCTTTCTCATGCTCCTTTGTATCTTTTTTCTGATTTGAATAAACGGCAGAAAAAGCATCCACACATATCTATTCCTTCTTTTTTTCCTTTGGTCCGGGTCCTGCCGAGTGTGCAGTCGACTTTACAAGATTAAAGTAGGAAAGATGGGAAGGTTGATTAGGATGGTGGCTATATGATGATGGATTGTCATCCATATCTTTTACAGTACCCAAAAAGGCGTAGAAATGGGACAAAGCGAGAATCCAAAGATTGGATAGGCTTCGAAATGGAATATGTGAACTAAAAGTCTAAGATTTGAGTTTAGGGTTAATTATACAATGATGGTGTCCTGGAAAAAGCAGGCACATGAGGGGAAGTTGCAGAGCACATGGATAAGGGAGAATCCAATGAAGAACCTCGTGCGCCTGTTCGTCAATTTATTTCTTAATTATTGACTATACATATATACTCTGTATTTTAAATGCACGCACGTAGGGAGAATCTTAAGAAAACAGACAAACTGGTTGAATTATGTGTACAGGATTCGGTGTCGGCGAGAGGATTATTATATGTGTTGCTAATTGTTAATTTTCTTGCCTCACCGAAGCTTTTAGTGTTTTAAACGGTGGGAACATGGCTTCCAGCGTAAAAGGTTCGTCTTTTTTGATTATTTGGGATAGCCCGGGGACAAATTGTTACCATATATAAATTTTAAGCATATTCCGTGCAGATATGTGGTTTATTTGAGATATTGAGGCTAAAAATAGTTGTACAAGAGGGAGATCGAATTACTTATGTTGTCATGATGAGAAAAATACAATGGCGCCGCGTATTGTCGTTTTTGTTTCTCCCGGCAATGGATACTGATCTAATTTCTGGTCGAAAGACTCGAAACTTGCGAATATATAACTACATCGTCTTTTTTTTTTTAATAATAAAAGATGAATCAACCGATAATTAGATTGTCTTACTTTAATACTACTTTCGATCCCTAATATAAGACTCCGTTTGATTTTTATATTGGTCCTAAATATAAGACCCCAATCCATTTTGTCTCTTATATTTACTCAATTTTTTCCAAGATAATTCTTCTAATAATTATAGTTTTAGCCAACATACTTGATTAGTAAAGATATTTTAGGAAAGAAAACACCTATTTCTTACAAACAACTAACTTAAATTCTTTACTTAATTTCCTCAAATTAGTCAACTGGCTCTTATAATTAGGACCGGAGGTAGTACTACCTTATGTCTTTAATATAAGAGTTAGTTGACTTATTTGGATAAATTAAGAAAGCTAGTTAGGAACCGAAGTATTATAAGTTTTCATCTCCCTTACATCTTTCTATCCTTTTATTTGTAAAGCTTAGCCATGCCTTATATCTAGAGTTATTGGTGGGAGCTCACTTCAGGGTTTTAACTGACGTGCTGTTTACCTACTCGTAAGTGGTAAGTGGAAATGCTATCATGAACTGTTATTTTTAGCGATATGATAAAATGTCGGAAGGCCGGTCCGTTGGGTGCTTAAAGTTATAACTATTTGATGGGCTTTCTTAACACATACTACCTCCGGTCCTTAATATAAGACCCCGTTTGACTTTTTGTTTGGTCCTAATTATAAGACCCCAATCTATTTTTTCTCTTATATTTATTTATTTTTTCTAAGATAGTCCTTCTAATAATGATAGTTCTAACCAATACACTTAATTAGCAAGGATATTTTAGGAATGACAACACTTATTTATTACAAATAACTAACTTAACTTACTTCCTTAATCTCCTCAAATAAGTCAACTGGGTCTTATAATTAGGACCGGAGGTAGTACCACCTTTTATGATTAATCAAAAAATGACCCCAAAAAAAGCTAAAAAATTTATAAATATGAAATAAAAAATGTAAGCAAAATTTTTTTGTTATTTGAAAATTCAATATTGTCAACACTAAATAAAATATTGTTACCAAACCAATTTAAAATTTATTAATTTCCAACTTCTTTTTTTATCATTCTCCCTTGGTTAATTTAGAAAAAAAGTAAGAAAGTTACTAAATTATTTAAACTATATATATGTATTTATTATTATTTTCTAAATTAATTTGCCTATATACAACCTAATGATCAGTATAAATATTTTAGAAAGATCGGGTAACACATGCTATGATTCACTAATTTAGCAACTTCATTAATCTCTATAAATAAATTAATTGAGTTTCCTATATTAAGGATTAGTGCTACATTATTGCTTGGGCTCATCAACACCACAGTAAGTCCGATACAAATACAAGTTCAGAGCCCAGGAAATAAATTAAAATGAAAGCACTGACAAAACCATGACACGTTAAGACAAGGGTTCGGAAGATCAATAGCCCGCAAGTCATGAAGAGGCCTCGGTGGTCTCGAGAGTTAAGAGTCACTCATCACAGGCCAGACCCTTTATAATGAAGCCTTAATATGATCCTATCCCCCACCAATATTTCCATTCCAGGTTTAATTGAATTTGGCAAATACTTCAATTTTAATATTAACCTTTATATGACACACTCTACTGAAGTACATATATTAATATTTTGCCTGTAGTTTTAATCGATGTTTTTATATTTATAAAGTCCATAAAAGTATATCAGAATTATTCATGCAAAAAAAAGTGTCCACATAGGAATGGACATGGGGTTTATGGGCTAGGTTGAATAGGATATTTCGGTCTTCACCAACCCTCTGAAAGATGGGAGAACAACGGGCTGGCTTTACAGGCCCAGCCCAAATACAGAGGATGCCCAAGCTGGCAGTTAGGATTGCGGTCCACGTGGGGACAGCGCAGGTAAATGGAAAAGTAGGTGAGGAGCAGGACACGTGGCTAACAATAAGGGAAATGGCCATCAAGGGATTCGTGCTTGTCGCCTACCGTCACGACAGCTCGATCAGTAAACGGCGTTATGAGGACGTCATCTTACCATGGACCTAGTTTTCCAACCACGTGGCGGCTGTGGTTGGGTTGTGGGCCCCCGTAATGACTTTCCTGTTGTTGCTGGTAGCGCCTAATTATTCACGCAGGCCACTACTTTCATTTCATCTTCCTCTTTAGACTTCAGTTAGAGTATCTATTTATTTGTCTTCAATTCTGCGAACTAGGGATCTAATCTCCTTAACCTTAACCCTAACCCTGTCTCCCATCAATGATGATTGAGCCCGGGCCGTAACGCATTTCCCCATTCAATTTTCCCTGGGACCAATTTACCCCTTCCCTATAATTTTGAGTTGGCAAGTAGACTGAAATGACACAAATTTTATTTATATACGTGTTTTAATTTGTTCTGCAATACCACCAAGTCTCGCGAATTATATATTTTCACTTTTTTGTGAACATCGTTCGTTACTTAGTATTATCCACTCGTTTATATTTGAGTTATATTAAGTCTCAAATGGAAAAAAAAATTTATAATACTTCTCTAGTCCTATTTATAGGGTAGAAAGTCTTTATAATACTCCTCTAATTCTATTTATAGGGTAGAGAGAGAAGATTATTCTTAGTCCTATTTATAAGTCATTTTATTAAATTTTTAGCGTGAATGTACTATTTTGTCCTTCACTTATTATGGTGTAGGTAGTTATTTCTTTTGAAATGTGTATATATTAAATGTGAATAAAATTAAAAAATTCTTATATTTTAATTAATAATTAATGCATTTTAAGGTTTTTTTTTAATTTATGTAAAATATATTGAAAGTGCTTTATAAATAGGACTAGATAAGTATTTTGTTATAAAGCTCTATTTTTTGTCAATATATATTTGCCGTTTTTCTAAATGTCTGTGTACATATAGTTTTTGAATTTTCCGGTGAATTCTACTGAAGCAGCAAAACTCCAAAGAAACCAGAGCTGGAAGGAAGTGGCGCCCTGAAAATGTAGTACAGGTTGAAGGGCATTTCCGCTATTTCAGGAGGAAAACCCAAGACACTTTTTGTCCATTAAGTGACCCTCCGAATCCCCAACATGTAAAACGTTCTTGAGCGAAAACGTGGCACGGTGGCAGCGACATTGCAGCGGCCGGTATTTTTTTTTCTTTAACAAAATACATATTTACATTGTCCTTTGGCTTTAACCAGCAATTCAGGGTTACCCGCCAAGGAAAATCTTTCTTTCTGTTGGGTTTTATCCTCTCAGTAGTATTCTAGACTTGTAGTTTTATCACAGAATCTAGTACAGTAGTGTCCCTTGTCCGTCATATTGAATCCATGGTCGTTCTCTGCGCTAAAGAACCTCTCCTCTGTGCCTCCATTATTTGACTCATCAACAGTAAGATCTCCTCGGCTTCTTATATTCTTAACTTCGCTTACCACTTGTCTGGTTGTTACCTTCTCTGGGCATCTTTCCTATACGACGGTTAATATCTTTTGGGTTTTCTCCCCTCAGTTCAGTTCAGGTAATTTGATTAGCTCAGGTGATCGAGCCTCGAAACTGTGACGGCAGATTAATAATGATATGCTTCTTTTTTTCTTTCAGTTGGACTTTGGTTTCTATGGATTGATTCTACGTTTATTTCTGTTTTCCTTCTACTTAATTGGGCCACCATTGATTTTACGGGTACCATCATGCGGGTAGTTATTTGCTGATTCCATTGATTAGAGTTACTGGGGTCCCATAAGTTTCTCATATCCCTTCTGAAAGAGCAGGACATCTGAATTGATTGTGCTGTCAGTCTCCAAGAAGTGGGATGTTCTATCCGGTGTTAAATTCTTTGACCGTGTATCCCACTGTTCTTCAGATTTGTCCATAGAAATTTTACTAGAAGTGACAGGGTATGAGGATTTATTATATTATTGCGTCCGTTGATATTCATATTATGCTTTCATGTGGCAGATGACATCCAAGTTATATTGAATAAATCAGCCAGCACGAAGAATGATGCTGCCAAAATTGGATGACGCGTACCATTCAGAACCAAATATCAGCAGCAATAAGCTGTATGCGACCTGTTCTCGAGCTCAGTGCCATGGCCTGGCTAATGGAGCCTCCTCGAGGGACATGGTATTGGAAGGTAAAGTGAGTTCATTTGTGCCAACATTTGCTCATTACCGTGTTGGGTTGGGACCAAAATCACAAGCTAAATCTGTGGCCAATCTGCTGAGAGAAGAGGGAGGGCCCGACAAAGAAAGGGGCCGTTTAATGAGTTTTCTTAATTAATGCCACGTTACTGCTGGCTTTCTAAATATGCAATGCGTTGGCCAGATTTATTTGTTCATAATTAAAATATTTGTGCTCACAAGCTAGTAGAACAGTAATTTATGCATAATATATGTACATTACAGACTGAAGCAAGCATGAGAAATTAAAGTCACCCCCTTTTGTCTAAAAAAAGAAGTCACCCCCTAAAATAAACATGTCACGGTGAAAAAAAAACTCAGTTAAATATCACAAGAATTATTTGTAGCTGCCTAACGTGGGATTCCGTCATAGCATAGATGGCTACACTCTTCACTTCTCGCTTTGGCCGCTGGATTGCACCCTTTATAGGAAGTATTTGTCGGTTTGGGTAGAATTTCTTTTTTTCGAAAAGACTTAATTCATTCTCCCCCATTTCAAATCTTAGGGGCGACCTGTAGGTCTATAACAAATTTTTTCAAATACAATAAAAAATCCTGAGTATGGATTGTATTCTAAGAACTAAAGCAAAACAACAGTATTATTTATAAAATGATCTCCATAAGAGTTTGCTTAAGATCCGTAATGAGACTTAATTACTCTGTACATTTTTGTGTTACCCATTCAATTGTGTCATATAATATCTTCTTTCAAAGATGGTTTTAACGTTAATTTTATGGATAACAAGATGATGCATTGACATATGTGCCACAGGAATGCTAATAGTGGAAATTCTTGTAATTGATGCATACATGTTAAAATGGTATTTTCTTTCCTTTTGTGTAAACTATTTTGGAACCAATTACCTTGCTTTAAATTTATTTGTAGTTTTATCTACTTTTTTTTTTTGGAATATTCGCTTACAAACAATAGGATCCTATTAGAGCCTACCGGTGAGCCTATATTTTAATTTTCAAATTTTATTTCTCATTATTAAATCCATTTTATCCATATGCATGTGATGATATTTGAAGTATTATTCAATTTCATACGTTTGTTCTGTCATAAATTTTTATTAATATACATAGCTATTAAAACAACTAACAAATATTAATATACATAGCTATTAAAACAACTAACAAAAACTTATACTTGTTGCATCATTTTGCATGTTGTTTACCTTTAATTTCTCCCAAAGTTCCTTGTCTTAATAACCATCAAAGAATATGTATTACTAAATCGATTGAGAATGTATCTAGTGTAGATGATGTTATCAATTGTCCACTTCTTCCTTTCTAACTTGGGCTATGGTTTCTCCTACTGTTTCTTTTCCTTCAAACCCTCCTAATTGCACAAACTCTAAGATTGTTAGCGGGAAATATTCTTTAAAACGTGTTGTGAGAAGAAGAGATACTAAAAACAAAAAAGGTTGTCCATTTTTCGAAATATAGAAGTAACACTTTCCTTTTAGTTTTACCCATGCCTTTTCCAAATTTTGGATGTAACTTGACGTCAATGGGGGTTTCTTTTAACTTCTGAGTATAATTTGCAGTTCCAAAATTCAATTCAAGATGACAATATTGTTCTCAAAAGGATAATACTACGTTTTTATCTCCTTTTCTGCCCTCAAAAGTAAAGACAAGTGAATCCGTATGTCTATCTTGAATCCCGGTAAGATGATCTTGAAACAGTATAACTATTCAATAAAGTGGTATAGCTAACATTGTTGTGTTCCATAAATCAACACAGCCATTCATCAGTAATTATTAAAACTGTTTTATTTAAGAGTATCATCCTTCTATTGTGTAAGATTCCCGTAAACATAATGTTTCACTCTGTGGTGGTTATGATATTTTTTCTTGGTTTTATATTCTTCCAAAAGTGTATCCTTAATTCTCATAACTACCTCTGTGTCAAAGCACACGTCCATATGAAATTTGGATGGTTTAGACTCTAGTTCACGAGAATAGCTTACGAATCATGGAGGTAGTTGTGAAGTTTCAGGTTATGATCAACATAAATTGGGTCTTCTAGCGACCGGCCCCCTAAATACATGCGGGTTGTTTATGTTAGCATGAATAAATATGATGAAGTTGTACATTCTTTTGGTGATTATTATGATGTTATACATCCTTCATCGATTACTGATACATTCTCTGCCGAAATATTTCTTGCATTATCAGATGGCAAGACTGATGAAGAACATCAGCAAACACAATTTCCTGTTCCCAGCGTGCCTTCAACAGTAAATGAAGTTTTTGCCCAACCATCACAGTTGGAGCTTGTTGGCCCCTCAATGGTGAACTCTCTCTATGTCTCGCTCACACACACAAAAACATACTAAATCATATTCATACACATCCATAGCCTCATCTCTTAAATGGGACAGTGTGATGTTTGGGAAATCTAAATGATGTATTTTTGCAGGCATGTGCCCCTTACCCATATTCAGGTCCCAATTATGCAGGAGTGACCTCAAGTTATGGACCTCAGCCTCTGGTACGAAGCACCACTTTTATTTGGTTATTGTTGTTCAGATGCTTGCGATGAGCCCCCCCCCCCTCTTTCCTGTGCCATGATGATTGCTTATTGTGTGCTGGTCATGGAAAGATTCTAGTCGTGTATATGAAAGATCTTGTCCAAAACCTGAAGGCAAGTAGTTATTGTGCAGAAACTAATACCACCCCTTCATGCATTGCATAAAAGAAGTCAAGCTTTTTAAAACAAAAGCACAGAAATCAAGGCGTACAATGGTTGCTGGAAGGAGTCAAATTTATTGAAAGAAAAACACAGAAATCAAAATACATGTAAAACAATAGTGGGGATTTTTTCTGCACAAAATATATATGTGTGCGCGTGTGTGTTTGGTGATTCAAAGTTATCAACAATTGTCTCATAATTCTAATGAAGCCTCTAGCAATTTAGTTTCGGGTGGCCTTTCGATTTATTATTAAGCAAGTTTTTGACTTATTAGTCATCTTTCCACCCTTTTGATCCTTCCTCGTCTCTTCTCTCTACATCACCCCGTTTCTTGTGTAAACCCCCCCGGGTGTAATGGTTTTTACGTGAACTGGTATATATCATAGCAAAGCGATTGTTACAACCACTCCGTTCACTTTACACCTGGCTAGAACTCGCTGGAAACGAACAGCTGCCAGAAAACACACATTTAGCCTCCATCACATGGCACTGTGTTTTGGGCGTGGGCTGAGGTTCCTCAATGAACATATTATACGTGGAGACACTTGTTTTTCAAAGATTCAATCATATAATAATTTAAAAGTTCAACTTATGATTTGTTTGTTAGTACAACTAATATCAAATACTTGAAAATTACACCTAGGTTTTGTCCTTGTTTAGAATGCTCAGCGATGATCATTTTACAGTTAATATTAATATTATTGTAGACTTTGTAGCTTAGGCTGTGTGATTTTTCTGGCTTTTCTATTATTTAGTGATCATACCAGAAAAAAGATTGTTCTTTAATCTGACTTCTCTTCATTTTTGTTGGGAATTATGTTAGGTGCATTCTCATGGTATAGGAGTTCATACCACGCAAATGGTCTTACCGCTGGAAATTGCAGAGGAGCCTGTTTACGTTAATGCGAAGCAGTACCATGGAATTCTGAGGCGTAGGCGATTACGTGCCAAAGCAGAGCTGGAAAAGAAGCTAATTAAAGGAAGGAAGGTATTCTGGCAATGTATAGCCGATATGATTTCCTTTTGTTACGTTTGCCCCAACTGAATGTAGAATACGACTTGGTCAAACATTTTCTCAATGTCGACATAAAAAAGAATGCTATGAGAACAAACACTTATAGTTAAAAGCCACATCCAATATGCCCTGGGCTGGGAGGGTGACGATGGCAGTAAGTTGTGCTTGTTGCCAATTTCTGTTTTGCATTACTTATTATGCCTTTTTCTTCATACTTGAGGCTTCGTGTGGGACTATCAGAATGAGCAAGGTAATATGAGTGACTCATTTTACTTAATTTCTCCCGAGAACAAGATATAGAAAGTAATACACACACACATATATCGCTTTTTTGGGCCAACCATTTATTGCTTCATTCCATGCTGATTTTATGTTTATAATATAACATGCATAATCAGAAACCACTTATTTCTAGCATTATAGTTTGATAATCCAAAACCAAAAAGATTTCAAGAACTTAATGCTTTTTGTGACCGTATGCCCATTCTTGCTATTCTAGAGGTTTTGCTTATTTAGTAGACAAGGTTCAATTATTTACGAATATTACGGAGATCCTTCTTGCTAGCTACATTATATTGAAGGTAATCTGCTTCCCTAAGCAGGAATTTTATGTATTTTGCTGATCACTTAACAACTTCGGCTAGGTAGACTAAATTAAAAATAGAAGGCAGACTCTACCTAGATTAAAACGACGGTGGCTATTAGCATGTTTGTTGCATTCATGTAAATCTGATATGCTTAAGATTGCTCACTTTGTCAAATTAAATGACATGAGGTTGTGTAATTATTTTCCCTTCTGCATATTTAAGTACATGCAAATAGGTGAACCTAGACTTTCGTTGCAGTGTTATTCAGATTGTTGATGTGTTAATAAGATGCATAATCGTTGTTATTTAATTTGATGTGCAGCCTTACCTTCACGAGTCTCGACATTTGCATGCAATGAGAAGGGCCAGAGGATGTGGCGGCCGTTTCCTGAACACAAAGAAGCTCGATAATGATGCAACTTCTGCGAAATCCACAACAAACAATGAGGATGCTGCTACTTATGACCTTAATAATTCCTTTTCTACTGATTCAAAGTCAACGTCTCCCGATAAAAACAAGCACTGCTCACACGTTCAGGGATTTGATCTTGAAGGTGACTTCTCAGCACAGAAGTCTGAAACGCTCAACCACAGTATGAGGCCTGGCAGAGTCCTCACCATTAATTAAATAAACCAGTGGTGTTCATTGTGTACACAGAACTTGCGACTATTTTCTGGCGTCTGAGACTTTCCGGGAAGAGATCTTTTAAGGTTTGAGAGGGACGAGATGGCGGCATCATCGACTCCCATAATATGTATCGGGCAAATCATTCCTTGGCTTGTAAAACATTTGTCTTAACAAAAAAAGAATACCATGTTTTCTAGTGGGATTGTACAAAGAAGCTAATGAGCTGTAAGGAACATTATAGATATGTAGCTTTGCGTGCCACGCTAGAATTTATGTCAAGTTGAAGGTCACAATAGAATTTTGCGAAGATATTGAGCAAACTTGTTCACCAGCTCAGAAAGAGCGCAAAGCGAATGTATTTATTGAAAGTGACAAGAACCGGTCATTAGCAAATGAGAGAAGAATGCGAGTGCGCGTCAGAAAGGAGCAGAGCGTATGCATGTGAAAGGTGGAGCCTGCAACGTCTGCCATAAATCACAGTGGAGAAGGACCAACTTGGCGACTGGGGACCCCTAGTGGGCAAAAGTTAGGCAAGGGAATATGGCATGTGAGTGAGAAACTTCTGCATTATTTTCACAGCTTCGTAATGCTGGTTTGGTGGCCACAAAAATTAGGAATTTCATTTTCACAATATGAATTGAAAAAACAGATGACTCAGGTTTTACTATAGTTTTCCCTTTAATAGAACGGCTTTTGACAACTTTGCGTCACAATCACGAAGTAGGGCGCAATCATCTCTGAATAAGCCAAACGAAGCCGAATTTTAGCAAGATCAAGATGCTTTGTGTTCAATAAAGCAACACCAGTAATTCAAAGTCAAAATATAATGAATTGATCCACTTGTATGGATAAAGGAATCAAACTCTGAATGGATGAAATTTAACCTGATAAAAAGAGCGAATAAAAGATAGTGAATTACATGCAGTTGGATCTATTCGGACCTCATGGCCACTGAGCCGACCAGCTCATGTGACAGTGATTTGCAAGTTGGGTCACTCGCAGGTTTGGATTAGTTAACGTTAAATGACCACCGAAGTATCAATATTAACGAGTGAGAAATAGGCTTATCTCTGAGATCCTGCCTGTAAATGAACAACATTGTTGCACAACCAGTACGCTCTCTTGAATTCCGACTCCCAAGAAGATGCTCCGCACGACCATCATGTTCTTTCTGATGATACGATATTAGGTTATGGCTAAATATGTGTGTGTAAAACAAGCTTTTATCTTAATTATTTATATGTTATATTAGAACTTTAATGCCAGCTGGATTGTAAAATATCAGTATTTTTTAAAATTAATATAATAATTTTTGTTGTATATTATATTAGGACCATAAAATTATATAGTTTAGATTATATGATATATATCGAAAATTACTAAAAAAACTTACTAAAATTTTATAACCTTTACAATTATATAAATGCGGCTAGTTTTATAACCTTTACAATTATAATTTAATAATAATTTTATAATATTTTCTCATTTAAATATAATTTCTCTTTGTTAATTATATTAAGCCATCGCGACCCCCCCCCCCCCACCCCACCCATTAAGATTGGGAATGCCTCTTCTGCAGCCCCAAGGGGCAATGCCCCACATTGAAGACAAGTTTAGATTCCTGAGCCGACCTAACCTGGTCCAACGCATGCCCCCCACCTTCTCTTGTCCTTGCCCTCTAGTTCTCAAACTTTGAAGCCTACTTTGGAGGACAAATGCTGTGACGGAAGCACAAGTAGCAGAAGTACAAACATGAGGATATAGCTTTCTGTTCGCTGGGCAATATTGGACCATTTGTATTGTGATTCGGTTGAAACTAAACCACCCACACGTGGCGCCAAGAGCGCGCGCCCACGCACAACCCAAACATCTATCCCACATAGCCTGCTTTAACGTCTTCAATATTAGGCAGTCGTATGCAACAAGAACTGAGTCTAGCAGAAAAAACTAACCTCCCACAATCAAAATTCAAATCTCCGTTGAGAAAAAGATCCATATTTAATACTGACAGTGTCTCGAATAGAATTACTCTAATAAAAAAAATACCTATACTATAACAAAACAAAATATTCAAGTCATAATAATAAAAATATCAGCTTTCAATAAGTATGGAGACATATAGAGAGTATTTGAATAGAATCAAAACTATAATTTTAAAAATACTTTTACAGTATACAAAATAAATATATAAAAAAATTTATCTCAATTTAAAAAAAATATTTTTTAAAAGCACTTTCCAAAAAAGCTAAAACACCCCATAATCAGATAAATTTGCCATCACAAATCACTTGACTGGGTAAAACTGCCGACTCGTAAGTCTTTTGCAGTTGTTCAGGTCCTTCCAAAAAGCAAAGAGACCATAGACAATTGGTGGAACATATCTAATTCAAGCGGCAAAAAATATAATCGCTGCTGCCCAGGCCAATATTAATGGTGCCACCAAGCATCATGTCAAATGTCATAACAATCAAAGAAGGAAAAAACACAGGTGAAAACATCAAATTTAATGTTCCCTCTCCCTCTCCAAATTCCTGAAGTTATATATGAATTGAGAAACCGAAGTCATTAGTGGCCAAGTTCATGAACTGTTAGCTCTGCTTATCCATCCCCACCAAGCCATCTGAAAACGAACCTATGGCCTGAAAATCTAGCCCTCTTGTCCGTCCAGGTGCACCCCCTTTAAGCGAGGAAACGTGCAAAACAATCCTGATCACCCAAAATGCACAGTTAGGACAGAATTTCACACTTGATCCCCATATATAAGTAGTGTTTTCACAAGCTTACAAGTTCTTTGATTCCTTTTCAAGTCCAGAGGAGAGGCAATTTATGATAATTTTGCCATCAATTTTTGACGAAGTGTGATCCACGGGTAGAATAATCTCTCTGGGTCCTGCATTAATATATTAAACACGTTTATCGATCCTCATGACAGTTAAAAAACTGTGAAACCAAGATCATAATAACTCAGGTGTTTCTCATACCTGACTTAGGTTGAGTTGTGACATTAGCATCCAGTCCCAATAGTTTCTACACCAATGTATATTTTATATCAGAATACTTGCATAGAAAAATTTCTTGCAGGAGAGAAACGTACGAATAAGCAATGAAGATTTACTTTAAGATTCTCATAGCACTCCTCCAGGTTGTCGTTATACAAGATATGGTCAAATATGCCTGATGATGTCCCTTGCTCAATCTCCGCCTTAGCATTTCGCAGCCGCTTCAGGATCTGCTCTTCTGTCTCTGTCCTTCTGCTCAAGAGGGAGATTTGGATCAACATTGTCGGGAATCTTGGCATTACAAAGAGAGACAAAGAAAAGGTCATTGTTATTCACCTGTCACGGAGGCGTTTTTCAAGCTCTTCCATTGATGGGGGACAAATAAAAATGAATATGGCTTCAAGTGAACTAGCCCTCACAGATCTTGCCCCTTGGACATCAATATCAAGAATGCATCTCTGATTCAAAAGGAAAAATGGTTTCACTATTTTGAATTTTTTTAAAACAGAATCAAATAAACTTTCTTTAAGACAGTACTTAAGATGTTGCAAACTTGCAATACCATGGCACCTCAAATCATCTCACAGACAACTAAAATTCATGACTATAATAACCAAAAAAGGACTGCATTACATCTAACTTGCTACTTACTATTGCTGCCAAGTAGGATATGGATCTCGTATTTAGCCAGGCATATGGATTAAAAGGAATAATTATGAAAGGGGTAAGTACAATATATTATTTGATAGAAATTCAGTTGCGCTCTCACAAAGTTATCATCAATTAATCAATGTCAGTAACAATGGCCACACAACATGCAACATGAGATTTAGTCATGCATATGACGAGGGTGCTACCTTTTTACATCAGAACAGTCAAAGTGTTCATATGATGCATGTGGCAGCGAACAGTTACATTAGCAGAACATGAGTTTAAGTTTAAGCCTTTAAGGTCATCTTTGCATTTCAAAAGTTTGTGTCTGTAAAATCAGTTAATTATTAAGAGTAGCTCGGGCTAAATGTTATTTACTTTTACGCTCTGCTTACAGAAATAGGCAAAAATAAGCCTTCCAGTGAGGCTTCTCCAGAAAGATTTTTTTGGATTAGCCTCAAGGGCATCCAGACGCATCAAATTCAATTTGAAAAATACTTTTTTTTGCCTGAATTCTCGTCTTCAAATAAATGTAATGGAGAACATGAGAGTAAAAGGAACTTACTTTCCCTGCATCAGCTACTAGTTCCACAGCCTCAACACTGGTCCCATAAAGATTACCATGAACGGAAGCAGACTCAAGAAACTTTCCCTCCTTTATCTCTTTTTCCATGACACTCTTCTCAGTAAAATGGTAATGCACCCCGTCCTCCTCCTTATTTCTGGGGGCCCGGGTAGTGTGGCTCACAGAGAAACCAAACATAGAAGGGAATTCCTTCATGAGCATTGATATCAACGTTCCTTTGCCAACTCCAGAAGGACCACTGATAACAATAGGCTTCTCAGCACTGCCTATCACACCCTTACTCCACGCAACAACCTGGGTTCCCGAGACTTCCTGTTGCTGCCTAACGTATGGGGTGTCTACCTGCCAATTTTGAGAAAATGAAAAATATCAAACATTTAACGAAACAAAGGGGTATTTTTGTTGGTAAGAAGAGCTAGTGTCCCATTAAACTAGATTCTCTTCTTCTGTAAGAATTTTGAGATTGATATATGAGAGCGCACCCTTAAGATCACCAAGAAGGGAACTATGCATGGACTAGTATGAGGATGCCTAACTGTGACGCAAAACAAATGGCAATAGGGTGGTAGAGGCATAGATCAGAGGGTTTAATCTAAAAAACACCAACCTCCAAAAACCAAGTGTAATCATCTGGCTTAGCACCCTTCTTCAGAATCAATATCCGATCCTTCAGAAGCACGGCTGAATGGCCTTTACATGAGACTGGTTTGATTCCGAGCACAGTGGGATTAACCCTGCACATAAAATTGAAAATCAGCAATAAGAGCCAGAGAGAAGCAGCTTTGAAGCCAATAAACCTTAAACTGACCATTCTCCAAGACCACCGTCAAAGATTTGAACTTCAATGTACGAAGTTTCATCATCAGCTCCACCAATGACATACTATCAAACAAATGGAGGACCATTTTTTCATTTAGGAAGATAATTATACTCTGGGTACATATCTTGTTAAAGAGTAGAAACAATTTGAAAGATGATATTCAGAGAGTTTGGTGTGGCCATACCGTTTTATCCCCAATGATTGTAGCGGTTTTACGAGTTTCGTTTTCTAATTTAAAACCATTAGCATGTCCCTTCTCCAAACTGTCCACAAGGAATGCCGGTGCTTCGCCCTGAGAATCACAATAGTGAAAGATTAGATACATAAAAGCCAAAACCACTTCGATGCAGATTTTGATATCATAATCTAACTACATTATCCTGAAAATCGACAGTTTAGCTACCATTCCACATCATCGACAAAATAGAAGAGATAAAGAATTCTTACCATGGAGAAATCTGTTCCAGCAATCCTGGACTTGACCCTGGCCAAGGCACACGAACAAAGATTAGAGCTACACCAATTGATCTAGCAAGATCATCGAGCCAAAGATTCCGTTGTGATCAACAAATAATACAAAGTAAATGAGAATTTTTCCGAGACATGTCCAGGCTCAATCAGACACAAACGCGAAAGCACGCAATCCAGAGAAATAGAATGCCAGAAATCATCAATCCTACTGGAAGTGCGGTTTCAGCCAGAAAAACGGGGGCGATTTAGAGATATAAAAAGGGAAAAGGAGATGAAATTAACTTCCTAAAACCAGGACGAATGGATCAGAAGAAAGCTACGGAACAAATCCAGATCGTTAAGCCTTAAAAGCAGAAAACTTTAAGAGATTGAGGCCAATGTTAAAGTCACCTTAGAATGTCAACAAGCTGCAAGTTTTGCACAGAAAGAGCAAGCTGGGATTTTGGTGTCTTTTGTTTTTCTGAATGGAGGTTTTAACAGAATGATACTCAAAGTTCAACTTCCCTCTACCCTCACAAACAAGGAATATATTATTGAGGTGTCAAATCGAAACAAACTTGGGATGCAGAGAATCACGAGGGAGGTGGAGGGAGTTGCAAGAAATTGCGAAAAGAAATTTCATATTTGTAGGCGAAAGGAGAAAGAGAGGCGGCTTCTCTGGTCGCGTTCAATTCACGAACTAGGTAGACCGGACTCCGTTTTCTTGTGCGGTGCTCATGAAGCTTCTTCCTTTTGTCCTCTTTATTAATTTAGGAAACTAATTTATTTATTTATGTGACACGAAATTTGAGGTTTTTGGTGGTTTCTTGCGTGAGTTTCCAAACAAAACACGAATTTAAGGCGGGGGAGAAGAGGCGCTTCAATTGGAATTTATGAACGGAACGTACTGTGGACCAGGATCCCCTCGAATGGAGGCCCCCAAAAAAAAAAAAACACAAAGAAAAGAAAAACTTGATTGGCTGGAACATAAATTGTAGCAATAAATTTTATAATTAATACCAGTATCAACGTCAGAATTTAAAATGTGATTAACTGATATTGACGTCATATCAATTTCAAAAAGGCCTATAATTAGAAAATATGATTAGAAATAAAATATTATTCTTTATAATTCAAATGTAATACTAGTTCAGGTTCTTTTTTATCGTTCTCTTAATTAATAAAAAAATTAAAAAGAATAACCATTTTTAACTAAAATTCTTCATAAGCTAGAGGTGTTTTTTACTTAAAAAAAACCCGTAATCAGGATCTAGAGAGCAGGATGCAATATTTAAAAGGTAGAGTCAAACATACCCCAGAAAGTTAATTTTTTATTTATTAGATTACGTATGTGTAACATTGGCTCCCACTCGTCAACACTAGAAAAGCAATTTATTTAACTCATAATATTCCCACTTTATGAGATATTGTCAAATATACCACTGATTATATATATGATCATGGGACAGGAAAATAAAAGAAAGAAAGAAAAAAAGGAGGGAAAGTGATAAAGTTGGAATCGGCAACATGCCCAATTAAGGTGGCCCTTCCAATTTGAATATTTGCGACGAGATTGGTCATTGGAGGATGGGGCCCTTTGGTTGGGCCAGGTCTTATCATTTGGACTTTCTGTCTTGTCTAGAAACACCCCCCCCCCCCACTTTGAAGCATTCAAATTTGGATTGAAGCCGGCAATTTCCCATCAGGGCAGGCTCGTTTCTCTAGTACTGGCAATGCCTCACTGACTCCAAATTCTTAGTCAATCCAGTGCCCCACCAGCAAAGCAGACCATCCAACCAATTTCTATTACCTATTATTCTCCCTCATAACTTCCCTTTTAGGCCCTCACGGACTTCCGCTCTCACTCTCCTCTTGCCCAACGGAAAAAATAAAAATTAAAACTTTCCTTTGCTCTTTCCCCTGAAATAATTTTACAATTTTATAGACTTGATCTGGCAAATGTATTCATTTTAAAATATCTTATGTTTGATATACTCAAACTAATCTTAATTCATGTAGTTATATGAACATTAAATAGAAAAAAAAATGAATGTGTTTAAAAATGCTCGAATAATTTAACTAAAGAAGGTGGCATGCATAATATAAATATCTCCAATTTTGCTTCTGATTTTTTGGTGTAATTTTACTCCTCAAAGTCAGATTTCATAATTTAAAAAAAATAGGGTCAAAACTATACCACTAAAAAAACGAAGAACAAAATTATATCTAAAAAAAATAAGATTAGAGTTAAAATTAGATTAGGGGTGGGCAAAAAAAAGTGGAGTCAGCGTGGGCAGGAATAAAATCAATATCCGGTACGGTCAAAAACCCATCTGATTCCTTCACTTGATAAAATGATGGTGACCAAATATAGTTGTTTTATAATGTAAATGCAAACATCTTATCGAAGACAGGGGCTTTTATGTCTTTTTGTCATTTGGGTAAGTGATGGCGCCAAAATTTGGTCGGGAAAAAAGTCTTAAGGATGTTGCTGAGCGCGTCAAAGACGCCTTTAATTAATTAATTAATTTAATAGTACCGTGGATTTGGCTAATGAATCATCGTATCATATGCCCACTTTATCCTCTCCCCACTCCACTCCCCCCCCCCCCACCACGACCCTGTCCTTCCTTCGATTCAAAAAAGATGCCAACTTTTTCATTCGTAAAATTTAAACATCAGATTTCCTCCGGGCAGTATCAAAATCCGGATATATCTGATTCATGGTTGCTTTTTCTAAAGAAAAAAGAAAAGAAAAGAAATGATTTTCCTTTTTCCCTGTGAATTTGACCAGGTAGTGAAAGGTTAGGCACTTTCAGGCACAGTTTCTGAGTCACGAAGAAGAAGGGGGCTGGCTCATTGGCTTAGATATGGTCCAGAAAGAAAGGTGACAATTGAAAACGTTAGATGACAACGACGTAAGGAGAAGAAGGTGACAAAATAAAGTTCGCCGTTTCCAGGTTGCTTCTTCAGCTGAGGTTAACCACTTCAACTTGGTCACCGTGCTCTTTCAGAATAGCACGTGGCTGCCCATGCCCACCAAAGACCTCTCCTCTTGTCTTTTGCTCACACCCAACCACGTCACTGCTCCTCACCCAACTGCCACTCCGCTCCCCTTGGAAACTTCATCCCTCTAACCATTATAATTTCAATATCAAATTATCGGTTCTGATGTAAAATATCAAAAAGGTACTCAATATCCATCATATAATCGCAAACTACTTCCGATACGCTTTCTTTTAATTTTCCTGCATATGTATGGAACTCACTCCGCATGGAACTTTAAATCGTATGGGCATTCCCGGTCGATCTCCACCAATTGGGTCCACACGATAGTTTATCATCTTATACAATTCATCACTGGGCTTTGAGAGGAGTTGGCAAGCATTAAAGCCCATACAACACATGGGCTCAGGAAAGCCCACAAGAGACGGCGTAGCCCAATCTGAGAAAAGTGGATATGAATGTTTTTAAAAAGATGAAGACGAGAGAGAGTTTCGTCCCATACCCGATGACATGAAGGATTCAAGTATCAACAACATGAGGCGCCCATTGGCCGAAAAAGGTCAGACGTGAGTGTTTTATGATAAGCGAAGAGCCATCTGGTCAAAAGGAGTTAAAAAAAAGAAAGAAAGAAAGAAAGAAAGAAAGAAAGAAAGAAGGAGAGATAAGTGACGAACATCGTGGGGACGGCAATCTCACACGTGGCGTAATATGAAGGGGAGTGATGTCAGCAGTTGCGTGGAAAAAGTACGTAACTCAATCAAATGGGCCCCACTCGGATGTATGTGCCACGTGTATAAGGATCCGCTTAGATTTATTTGCGGGATAACGACACGTGGGTTCCTGACTATACACCAGATGATCTTCCTGGGCTCCTGCCAGTTGTTCTCAGTTCTCACCCAACACTAATAAATATGATAAGACCCCGTCATGGAAATCATAGAAGCCTGGATTTTGCTGTCCATGCGTGACGTTTGCATTTTGTTAATTCTTTTTAATAAAAGAAATCACTTTTATGAAATATTTAGTGTATATTACATTACTTAACGACAGACACAAAATAGACAAATAAAAATTGACCCAAAATTTAATTGAAATGAGATCCTGCTGAATTTTATATATTGGGTAAGAAAATTCGTTGTCGGACGTAATGGTCCGCAACATGAGGGATGGAGTGGCCGATTCATACGGCCCATAACGTCAGAAAGGAAGAAAAACTTGGGTACGAGTGTGCGGCAAGACTACGAGAGTGCCTTCAAATGTCACAAGCAAAGGACTCTGAAAAATTTGAACATTTCTCATTATATATGAAAAGAAAAGATCGATTTCCATTGGTGGGGGTGCTTGTTTTTGAGTTGACACGTACACATCCATTCGTATTCCTATAGTCATAATTAAACTAAACAAGCTGTTGACGCTGAAGGTTTAAGCAAGCCATTGGAATTTCGGCGGTGAGGAACGCAGGGCATGTGTGCTTCCACTTACCCCTTAAAACGTTCAGCTGCAGTTTTCAAACTGCAGTTTTCGGCCAATATCATGTACAACAGCTTCCTTTGATCAAACATAAGACTGCACATCATAAATTTTAAAATGAAGAAGGATGATGCCTTATTCCCAAGTAAGAGGGGACCTAACGAAATTGGTGACTAGCTAATCAACTGGTTAGCTTAAGAGGTATACTTTTTAAATTCTTCTTAGGAGACCCAGCCACCAAAAAGTATAAACTTCGTGATATTTGCACAGTTAGTTAAGTAATCAAATATGAAAAAATTTAATAATTCAATGAGGGGAAATGAGTGGGCGGAAAAGTTAGGAGTGGCAAAGGCAAGAATCCTTTCAAAAATGTATCTTAAATGTTTTATTAAATTTTGTAATCAGCCTTATATAAGGACAGAAGAATAGGATTGGAGGGAGTATTGGTTTAAGAGGGGGAAAATGTAAATGTCTTAAGGTGCAAGCAAAATCTGGCCATAATAGCGCGAGAACAGCATAAGACCATTAGATGCTTAAACCTAATTACGTATGAAAAGATCCTTGATTTATGCAAAAACAGACAAGTGTCCGCATCCATGAGCTCAGGAAACAAAACCTGTATGAGCCTGGAATGGATACATCCTTTCTAATGAGCCTGAAACAAAAGTCCAACTAATATTTAATTAAATCGCTTTCCCTGGTGGAACGTATGAAACTGACATCCCTGCATATAGACAACAATATCATCCGAAATTTAACCGCGTACACGCGTATCTGCTTTTGCATTTGTGGGTGTATAAAATTCATGCAGATTTATTATTTTACATGACAGTTACTTTTAAATAAGCCCCAGAGGATTCTATCTTCTTGCTTTGCATATCCCTCAGAGAAAGCTGGAAAACTCAGTCACTTGGGCTGCCACTATACTGTCCACTCCTCTTTACTTTTAATCACTTTGTTCCACCATGTCGAATCATCAAAGGGCTTCCACTAGCCATAGAAGAGAGGATGATGGAGAAGATGAAGAAGAAATAAGAGAAATCCACGCCTTGTCGCCGCCGCCGGCTCCCCCACCTGCAAACCGTGGCCGTCGACTAGATGGTTGGGAAACACATAGCCGGCGGTCGTCGTCTCTTTCCGTGGCCAGCACTGAAGCTGCTTCCGTCGAGAACTTCACCAGCATGAGCAGAGAATTCAGTGCTCTGGTTATAGCGGGATCGAGCATTAACGGTCGTAATTTTAGCACTCATTTGAACGGCCATGAAAACGAAGGAGGCAACAACCTGGGGAGAATCAGAGAAGAGGACACGACGGAGGAGACGAACCATTTGGCGATCGTACCCGATCATAACCCGTTAGGAATGGGAGGCGGGTCAGCTTCAAATGGTGAGCGTGAAGTACTGTCGGTGCAGAGAGTGAAGAAGGAGGAGGTGGAGGCCAAGATATCCGCGTGGCAGAACGCTAAGATCGCCAAGATCAATAATAGGTTCAAGAGAGAAGACGCTGTCATCTCTGGTTGGGAGAGTGACCAGGTTCAGAAAGCTACTTCTTGGATGAAGAAATTCGAGGTATATACGCATGTTCCTTTGTATAATGTGGTAATGTGTCAACTTCTTTTATCTCTTGATTCTGAATTTTGCTGAGATATGGTGCTACTTCTTGAGTTCTCGAATACTCGATTGTTCATCACATTCATTAAAATTCACGAAAGCAATAAGAAAAGGTGAATGAGATTGACAAATTAGTGAGTGCCGTGCCGTGTTGTTCGCCGATCATCTGAAAATGTTCTGTGTAAAGCTGAATTGAGACTAACTAATAAGCTTCTCTTTTTCCCCTGTCCCTTTTCGATGCACAGAAGGCGCGTTCATGGCGATTTCAAACCAAAACATCGCTCATGACGTAGAATCGTTATCTATAGTTTCTTTTAGTAGGACTCTTGGTGTTCATTAATTGCCTGTCATGGAAGCTACTCTTCCAATAGTGACGACAGTAGGAGTTGGAAATTAATGCGCTGGCAACTTGCGATGTGTCTAATAAGATGATATTCATAATTATTTGCTCTGATTAAGATTACTTTACACGGTCATGGATTGCACAACAACACGGAAACCAGAACTTTAAATTCTGCAGACAAATAGAATAACAAATTTGCCTGTGAAAAACCCTGGTGATGCAGAGGAGGCTGGAGGAGAAGAAGGCGAGAGCATTGGAAAAGATGCAAAACGACATCGCAAAAGCTCGAAGGAAAGCTGAGGAGAAGAGGGCATCAGCGGAAGGCAAAAGAGGAACTAAAGTGGCAAAGATCCTCGAGATTGCCCATCTCATGAGAGCAGTTGGAAAATTTCCAGCCAAAAGATCCTTCTTTTAATCTTTGCCATATCTTATATTTTGAATTTCATTTTTTTTGGACAAACAATATATTAAAGATGCATATTATTATGTGGATCATGGTTGTCCGGATGTCATGTTTGTGGGTGCCCGCAAAAGAAGGGTGTCTGTCATGTAATTATAAGCCAGTTGGGGTGATTTTGAGTGCTAGCTACAATTTGAAGTGTTTTTGGGTTTTGCTCTGTCGATTGATATATTGATTCCTTTGTTTACTCAATTTGCTTCTTTTGTGTGAAACACGGGGATATATAATTACACGGGCTACCATAAAACTATGCTGTAGGACCCCTGTGAATAGCCCAAGACTGGTGAACATGGCGAGATTAATTCGTCTGCGTCAAAGGAATCCCTCAATTACGTGGAAATCGATGAATCGTAGTTAAACAAAAGGGGGGGGGGAGTTTAGGATTAGACATGTGACGACTTTACTGGTATATGATTGAGCGAGGAGGGTGAAGCTTTTCAATGTTGTTTTCGGTGTTGAACATGTATGAGCAGCGAAATGGCTGGATACAATCAACCACAGAGCTAGGAGCGAAAAGCTAAAAAGGTTAGAAACAAAAGAAATAATTGAAAGTGTATTGTTTTGTAGTGCGCTTTTTATTTGGACGGTGAGAGACACCAGTGGGGAGGGAATTTTCAGCACTGCTAAACTGGAAAAGGATCGGTTGCCGACACCAGTGACATTGTCAGAGAAACAGACGAGGGTTAGATATGATGTCTTGGTCTGGTAAGTTCGTTACCCGCCAAAAAGATAATGTCAATATCATCCAAAGAGAAATCCCTCTACCTAATCTTCCACCATTTTTCACATTGCTTCTTCAAGTAATTTAGCTCACCAATATTCAACTTCATCACGCCCATTTCCAGAAAACAGAAACCTGATGGATGCAGGAGGCAAAAAGTGAATTTGGGCGATGGCCCAACCTGTGGAGGTGGGCTGGACGTGAAAACAGAATCAGGGACACTGCACCCGCGACTTGGGATGATCCAGTTCAAAGTCAAGCTCTGCTTCCATTTTTGGACCAACTATTAGTGTGTTTCTATTCATGTATTTGATCAATTAAAAAACTACCAACGTATTTGCATTAAGGAAAAGAGGATAGTTTCTTATAACATAATGAATTAAGACTTAAATCTACGTTGAAAAATATGTCTACATTTAGTGTCTAATAGTACATTAAACAAAATTACTTCTAATCGATAGATATTTATGCTTGGGAGAAAAAAAAACCTTATGTTGGCTGTTGCTTTTGCATCAAACTAAAAATATTGTCTTTTTGTGAGGGAGGTATAATAAATTCGTAGATTTAAAATTATTAAAAAAATGAGTTATGCTGCGTACTATAGACCAATCAAAAGGAAGCGTAACGGCGCCAAATATAATGTCGCAAACTATGATGAGCTGATGATGGCCAAAAAAAAAAAACTATGATGAGTTGATTTTATAGTTCAACATTAATAACTTGGCACTTGGGTTCTCTTGGGGACCGAAAGCGCCAAGCAAGACTCATTCTCACAGCATCGCACCCTTCGCGCCTCCGTCAGGCTCGGGGGCAAGATTGCAAGAGCCAAGAAGCAACGTCATCGTTTGCGTATTCACTAACGTTCCAGAAGGCCGAAAGCAATCAAAGGCGCGCTTCTAGAAGACCTTACGCGGACAACAATATGTCTCCCATACCTCATAACCTACGGAAACTGCCAATGTGACAGTTGGCAGTTGGGCGGTTGACTATGTTTATGTGGTCCGCCTCCTGAATCTTGATTTACCTTCACGTTCCTCGTTCTCCCATTCTCATTCCCAAGCCAGCAGCGACATGTTAAAAGGGTTCACATTGAGAATTAATAACGGAAATCGCCAGGGAAATTGATATGCTGTGTATAATACGTCTGTTGGGTCTATTGTGACGAAATAATAAACTGCGGGTTTTTTTTAAAAAAGAAATAATAAATTATAAATTTTGAAATATCGTATGATTGGTGGGGATAAATTTTTGAAATATTATTATTGTTTAGCAGAAAAATATTACTCCTCCAGTCCTTAATATAAGATCTAATTATTAAGTTGATTTTAGTCTTAAATATAAGATCTATTTCTCATATTTATCAATTTTTTCTAAATTACCTTTATAAATACTCCCTCAACTATAATTAAGTAGAAGAGGGAAGGATGTTATTAAAAAAGATGATTATAGTGTTTTAGAAAAAAATATGTCAGATTTCTAATAATTAACTAACTTGCCTAACTTTATTAATCTAATCAAATTAGTTAAATAAATCTTATATTAAGGATCAGATGAGTATCGTTGAGTTTAAATGATATTTAATTTTTACCAATGGTCCATTATTAATTTCGCGAAATTAGATGCATATTTTCGTCCTAATAAAAGTTAACAAAATATCCCCCCGGGGAAATATCTTCAAGAAAATGAAAATTTTGATTATGGAATTATGATTTGTTATTTGGACAAATTAGGCGAGTAATTTAGTTAGTTGCCGTTTCTTGCTAAAAGATCGAGGAGTTCCGTGGAGAAAATCTCAGAGGAAGAGTCTATCAGTTCGCAGGAAGGACGATGGAGGAGGTGTCGTCGAAGCAAATTTGACCATCGCCTTCCTCCCTCACGCGCTGAAATTCATCCCTCTCTCCACCTTCTCCTTCCCAAAACCCTCCTTTCGCCTCCTTAAATCATCATTCCGTCCTCTTCTATATATCTTTCTAAGCAATTTCTTCGTCGAACCAATTTTCTTCAATATTTTCATCTAGCCGAGTAGCAAAAGACCAAGTTTCGGTTGAAGAATTCTCTCCTCCGATAATTCTATCTGTCTAAATATTGTCACCGTTTTTAATTCCCCAACAGCTCCTGAATATATCCGGGATTCAATTGGGGTAAAGGAACGCCAGCAATTATATCATAAAACCATAATTTGCTTATCGAGGTCGGATTTGAATGCATTTGGATCTCTATTGGCACATATCCGACCTTGCTCACCTTCTCAGGCTTGATATCTCCTGAGATCCATGGGTAATTGTTGCATTACTCCATTTCGCACTCAGGAGAAGAAAAAGAAGGGGAATAAAAACAAACAGAACCCGTTTGCGATTGATTTCGGTAAAAATTATGGAAATGGTGGAAGCAAAATTAACGTTTTGAAGGACCCAACAGGCCGCGAAATTGAACTCAAATACGAGCTTGGTCGCGAGCTTGGAAGAGGGGAATTCGGAGTCACCTACCTATGCACCGATAAAGAGAGCGGTGAGAATTTCGCTTGTAAATCGATATCGAAGAAAAAGCTGAGAACAGCCATTGATATCGAGGATGTTAGGAGAGAGGTTGAGATCATGAAGCATTTGCCACCGCACCCAAATATTGTGAGCTTAAAGGACACTTACGAGGACGACAATGCTGTCCATCTTGTGATGGAACTGTGCGAGGGAGGAGAATTGTTCGACCGGATAGTTGCGCGTGGACACTACACAGAAAGGGCTGCCGCAGTTGTCATACGGACAATCGTTGAAGTCGTTCAGGTAAGATGTTGAGAATATGAAACTTCAAATCAGAAGTTTGGTTTCTTGGACTTTGCTAAGTGAAGTATTCAATCTGCTACTGGTGTCTGGTATGAAGATTTTACAAATCTAGAAATAGCTCTAAACAAACGTTTCACGATCTTTCTTTTAATGAAATTGAGTACCGCTCGTATTGGCACGTTTGCATGTAATACGTAAAAATAATTTTTTGGTGCATTTTATGGAGTTTAATTAAGGAACAAGCACGGTATTTATGACCTGTGAATAGTTGTTTACTGCAAATTTTATATTTTATATTATAGTACTTTCGGGTCTTAGAGCTAGCTGTAAATTGAATTTAGTTTTAAATATAAAAATTTAATTCACTTTTCCTCCCCAGATTTGTAATTAATTCTCTAAAATATCTTTATTAATTATACACGGGTTTCATCCAAGGATAGTTATGATTAAAATTGATACTTTAGAAAAATCAATTCATATTTGTTACAAATAACTAATCTAATTTATTTTTTTAATCTATTCAAATTAGTTAATTAACTCTTATATTAAGGAGTGGAGGTAGTGTATTTATTATTGTTTTGATGATCTGATTATCTGGATATACAGCCATATTAGTGCAGAGTTCCTTCTGGGCTAGCTTTTGCTTCTCGTGAAATTCCCCTTTTGTCTCATTAGGACATTACGGTGATTATGCATTCATGTGAGATACACACACAAACAAATATGAAATAGCCCACTCGTGTCTTGTTTACGATGCTCAATTATATTTATATCATTAAAGAAAACGAGTTTCGTGTCCTGTGCCTTAATCATCTATGTTTACTTGTTCAACTGCTCATTCGTAGTAACTTACGAGGTTAATGTATCAGGTCACATTTACTCTGTTTTTTTATTTTGTGTGGATCATTAGCTTGTCATTTGCAATGAAGCCTTTGGACTGTTGACGTCTTAGTTATTTTCTTGGGTTTGACGGATTTGAATTTTATGGTGTTGCAGGTGTGTCACAAACATGGCGTGATGCACAGGGATCTCAAGCCTGAGAACTTTTTGTTTGCAAACAAGAAGGAAACATCGCCTCTGAAGGTTATTGATTTTGGATTGTCAGTGTTCTTCAAACCTGGTAATGCCTTAGGCTATCAATTGAATCTCTTTATATTGTTGTTTGACTTTCATCATTAGTGGCTGGCTGGCTGCCATCTGTGATTGAACAGTTAACTGAAGTAAGCCATTTCCTGCAGGTGAAAGATTTAACGAGATAGTTGGAAGCCCCTATTACATGGCACCCGAGGTATTAAAACGAAATTATGGTCCAGAAGTAGATATCTGGAGTGCTGGAGTAATTCTGTACATCCTACTTTGTGGTGTCCCACCATTTTGGGCAGGTTAGTTTTCTTTTGTGACTGATATTTTTTAAGCTTTTGCAAGAGTGAGATCTTAAATGGCTATGAACCCATTTTAAAGTCACTTTGGGCTTGATGAACTAATCTCTTAAAATTAATCCATACTTATAACAGTAGCAAAACTAAAGGAAATCAAATGCGTGTCTTTAAATGACCTTCAATATGATGAAGAGTAGTTAGATTGTGACTGAATTAATACTATTTTCTAACAAATCTATGGCATCTGCTTTGACTGTCAAGAGAAAGACAAAAAGGTGTACATTATTCCTTGGTTACACTTATGTGTAATGACTATGAATGCTGAGATGACTTATTTGTATTACTAGCAACACTAGCAGATTAACTCTTATAAAGTTTGACAACTATCTCACTTTCTTGTCATATATAGACACAGGCACGCACATTCCATTGCCACATAAGAAAGACATCATAGTTTCAGTTTATTTATTTGCATTCATGCTATTTCTTTTCTAAATCATCTCTCTCCAAATGCAGAAACTGAACAGGGAGTTGCACAGGCAATCATACGATCTGTCATTGATTTTAAAAGGGACCCCTGGCCTAAGGTTTCTGATAATGCAAAAGATCTCGTGAAGAGGATGCTTAATCCCAACCCACAGCAGCGTCTTACTGCTCAGGAAGTGTTAGGTATATTAAATTTTGTACAAAAGGCTTCATGGAGATAAATATTAATATCATTAACCTGGATTGCATTGAAATTCTGCCCAGCATCACATTTTTCTTGTTCAAATTTGTGAAATTGAAACGTGCTTGTTCACTGAACGCAGATCATCCATGGTTACAGAATGCCCAAAAAGCTCCTAATGTTTCACTGGGAGAAACTGTAAGGGCAAGGCTCAAGCAATTCTCTGCCATGAACAAGCTTAAGAAAAGAGCTCTAAGGGTAACGCTTTAGAAAAGACATTTGAACATTTCTTAAGGATCATCTGTTATATGTTTTGGTCTATTTGATCATTCTAATTCACCATTGTTTTTCAATTTTTGTTGAAATTTCATGTCAACAGGTGATAGCAGAGTACTTGTCAGTAGAAGAAGTTTCCGGATTAAAAGAGAGATTCCAGCTGATGGATACGAGTAACAGAGGAAAGATTAACAGTGATGAGTTACGAGCAGGGTTGCATAAATTAGGGCATCCTATTCCTGATGAAGACCTCCGCATTCTGATGGAAGCTGTGAGTATACCCTTCTACCTGGAGTCTTTATTTCACAGTATGTTTCGAGTTTTGAGCTTTGAAGCTTTGGAAGCCTTTTGTGTGCGCGCGTCTGTTTTTTTTTTTGGGGGGGGGGGGGGGACCAGAGAAGGTTTGGAAGTCGAAGTCAAAGTCAAAGGTTCTAAAATCGGTTCTTCTGTCACACTTGATTTTGTATTTTGTTCAATTTATTTTCTATGAGGAATGCTGATGCAAACTTATTGCTTAGAATGCTGCATTAATTCATCCCCCAAGCCCTCCTAATAAAGAGCCAGAGGCATTGAAATTAATAATTCTCCTTGTTTACTTTCTGTCTTCCTTACTTATTAAAAAAAAAAAAAAAAACAGAACAGAAACAAAATGTTGACTGCACTATTCCTGCTAAATTATTTTTTGGAAATGTATACAGCTGGACTTCATCTTCTAATCCTCGGAGACTTCCTTTGCAGGGTGACGTAGATAAGGATGGGCACTTGGATTATGGAGAATTTGTTGCCATCTCAGTTCATCTGAAGAGGATGGGCAATGATGAGCACCTTCACAAAGCTTTCCAATTTTTTGACAAGAACAACAGTGGGTATATAGAAATGGAGGAGCTACGTCAGGCCTTAGCCGATGAAGTTGATACAAACAATGAAGTCATCAATGCAATTATGCATGACGTGGACACAGATAAGGTCAGTCTGTTTTCCCTTCTTATACTCTTAAATTATGTTGAGTCAATTTGATAAGTAATTTCTTCCCTTATGCTTTTCCTGTTGAGCATTTGTTTGTGATTTGACAAAATCCAAATTTTAACTGCTTTCTTCTAAAATACTTTGAATTGGTTGTGTGTGGCGAATGCAGGAGGTACTTGACCTTAGAATTTTTTTGCAAACATCCATTGTCATAATCATAAGCACATTTATTAGTAGTTTCCCCAACGGATTTAATTTGTTGTTCAAGCCTGTTGGTATATTCAACACAACATATTCTCTGTATTTTCATTTCGAAAAACCTGGATTTATTACTGATCTATGTTTCATATAGAACTACCCCTTGATCTTGTCTGTGAACTTGTAGGATGGAAAAATAAGCTATGAGGAATTCGATGCAATGATGAAGGCCGGCACAGATTGGAGAAAAGCATCAAGGCAGTATTCACGAGAGAGATTTAGTAGTCTGAGTCTGAAGTTGATGAGGGATGGGTCGTTGAGATGAATTTCTAGCCTCCCATTTCTGTCCTTTCATTTCAGTTCTTTTCTCCTTTGAATTCTCTCATATCCTTACAAGAAAACCCTGTTATTTGAGGTGAAGTGGGATATTGGTAAGAGCATGCGATGTCTGTGAATTGGACTGTGTTTCTTCTGTTTGTTGATGGAGGTGCTGGAGAAACGACCGGTTTTGTGGGAGGATTAATGGCCGAGTCATAATTGGAAGGAAGAGCCATCTGGCATTTTTAGTGAAACCTTGATGATGTTTTAGAGGCAGAAGATAGACGCACTTCCTCATTTACCTGCAATGACGACGGCATCATCTTACTTGAGAATAATCAATTTTCAGTGTTCTTGCTGACGTTTTGACTGTGGCGTGGGGAGGATGACCCAAAGGAGAATTAGAACAAACGTGTGACGGAACAGAAATGTATTAGCAAAAACATGGCTAAAATTTGGTATATATGGTTTGTTCTGTATTTATTTCGAGCACATAGAAGCCACCTTGTGTTCAGTTGTACAACATATTCAATAATTTTCATAAATGAAATTATTTAGTTAAATAAAATTATCTGCATTAGAATCCTCTAGGCAACGGGGAGGAGAATTGGAAGTGATTTTGAATAGAGATAAATATACACGCGCATGTGTATTTAATTACTCCTCCGGTCTTTATTATAAGACCCAATTTGACTTTTTATTTGGTCCTAATTATAAGACCCAATCCATTTTGTCTCTTATATTTATGCATTTTTTTTTCAAGATAATCCTTCTAATAATGATAGTTTTAGCCAATATACTTAATTAGCAAGGATATTTTAGGAATGACAATACTTATTTATTATAAATAACCAACTTAACTTACTTCCTTAATCTCCTCAAATAAGTCAATTGGGTCTTATAATTAGGACCGGAGGAGTATTATTTATTGATTTTTCATGGGGAGAACGTAGGATTTTTTTTTTTTCAAAAAAAATTGTGTGGAGGCAGCTTCCATCACTAAATTTAAAACACTACTCTCAGCTACAAAGAAATAAATCGATAGAAAATCACATTATTTGCTAATTTTAAACCCTAACCATATCCAATACTAACTCCAATCCTTAATATAATTTGTGGTCAATTTGAACTCCAACCTAAATATATTTTTATATTAAGGATGTGGCATTATATATTATAGGACTTTCGGAAACTATGGACCAAGACCGACTTGAGATGGATGATGTTCAGTACTGGCTCTGAAGATACGAGTGATGCAAAGGTGGCGATCATTCATGCATGCACGTACGAGAGAGGGAGTTATTTTACATACGTATTTGCGCGGCGAAGCTTAGGCTGCTGTCGAGAATAGATAACGATTGCAGACATTGTTCTCAATTCAACGGCAATGGCCTCAACTTCTGCACTGTCACATGTCCCCTGTTCTATATTTTCGGCTGTTAGGAAATGAAATTCTTCTTCTCTTTCTTATCTTTCTATAATTTAAGAATCCTTCTAGGGTCAATCTGGAGGTATCCATATCCTCAAACTTGCTCGACTTTTAACACTTTGCATGCTATAAAATCTTCTATTTGGTATTCAAATTCTTCAAGCATATGCAAAGAGGTGCCGTCACATTCCCACCCGCTGTCTTCTTCATCTTTCATACTCCTCACAAGAGACATTCTTCTATTTGAGGGCTCTCTTGGTTGAGCTGTTCATTAATTTCTCCCTTTTAACCGCTCTACCTCTCGCCTTATCTCTGTTTTGAGCTTCTTCACAGTAGGTAGCTCCAAGCACTTCGTTCCCCCGGTGAGCTTCGGTGGCCAATGTATAATTGATTGCTTTTAGTTTTCTTACTTCTGATCGATCTGCCAAGATTAATAATTTTGGTTTCTTAATGAAAGTAACTTTCTTAAAAGTTTCTAGTTGCTTCACTTACTGTTTTGTTACGACGTGATATTGCATGTTTTCGAAAACTATATTCACTGACGTAACAGGATGAGGTTACGTTTGATGTAGGGAGAATAGAGGAAAAGATGGGACATCGATTTTTTCTCCTCTAGCAAAGTTAGAATTTCTGATGCATAATTTTACTCTGCCTTTATCAGTTACTGCCAATGTGGCAGGGCGAGCAAAATATTTTCATCTAAACATATCTTAATGCAAAAGAAATATTACAGTTGAATTTAAATCCAACATCATATAATAATTTAATTCTCCTTACTTCATAAACGGGAACTCTGAATTGAAGCCTTCAACTTCCAAAATTGAAACGGTGTTGTCGGTGACCGAGTGGGCATCTCTTCTTGTCAGAGAAACGAGATGCTTCGTCCATAACTTCCTCAAGTTTTGGAAATGACTTGATGTGGCCGGCCATCTGAGTGTCCCATATCTATATCACGCCCCTGCTTTTCGTTTGTCCTATTATTCTCTCAACGTCCCATATCTATATCATTCTTCTAATATTTGGCGTCGTAATCCAGTGGTGGAGTGCAGAGAGATATGACGGTGACACCTGATATATTCGTTAACGACGGGAACTTGGTGGTCCATGGAAAGACCATTCTGACAGGAGTACCAGAAAATATAGTGCTGACTCCTGAGCCTGGGAATGGGCTTGTTTCTGGTGCATTTGTTGGCGCAACATCTTCTCAAACCAAAAGCCTCCATGTGTTTCCTATGGGTGTCCTTGAGTATGTCTTCTTTCCCCATCTTTATTCTTCATTTTTGGACTCAACTCTGTACCCATTTCTCATCTACCGTGTTCTGTTCTTGTTCTCGAAAACAGGGGACATAAGTTTGTGTGTTGTTTCCGGTTCAAGTTATGGTGGATGACTAACAGAATGGGAACTTGTGGGAAAGACGTGCCTCTGGAGACCCAGTTCATGCTGGTGGAGAGCAGAGATGAGCATTCCAGAACCATTTATACGGTGTTGCTTCCTCTGCTGGAAGGCCAGTTCCGTGCTGTTCTACAAGGCAATCCCAAAAACGAATTGGAGATCTGCCTTGAGAGTGGTGAGTTTCGGCCATCAAAACAGTCTCCTTAACGTGAATTCATTTCATTTGGGCTTGGATGGGCCGGCACGATGGAATTTAATCAGTTGGGCGGAATACCAACTCCAAAAGAACCGAAACGAGATTTTGTGTTTCCCGTGTGATTCGGTTTTGCAGGGGACGACACTGTTGTGACCAATCAAGGGCATCACTTGGTCTACATGCATGCTGGCACCAACCCCTTTGAGGTCATCAACCACTCTGTCAAGTGAGCCATCCTTCTCAACCCCCCCCCCCCCAAAAGCATCTTCTTTCCCCCATATGGGCACATTTTCTTACTCTTTTTTCATACCAGGGCTGTGGAAAAACACATGCAGACTTTCACTCATCTTGAAAAGAAAAAAGTAAGAACCTTTTCCGATTCTCCTCGCTGAAGTGCCGATAGCTTCTTTCCTCCGTGTAGACTCATAGCTAAATATCGACTGGGACCTATTAATATTTCTTGTTGGTTTTATATACGTAGCTGCCATCTTTTCTTGACTGGTTTGGCTGGTGCACTTGGGATGCTTTCTATACCGATGTCACTGCTGAGGGTATTGAGGAAGGCCTCAAAAGGTATTTATAAACAAAATTGACGTGCATGCTGTTTTTTCCCCCCCTTAAATGAACAAAGAGATAGATTTTCAGAGACTGAAACTCGGTTAAAAAAACTCGCAGCCTATCAGAAGGAGGAACACCTCCAAGGTTCCTCATCATAGATGATGGTTGGCAACAAATTGAAAGCAGACCAAATGATGCTGATTCGGTCGTACAAGAAGGAGCTCAGTACGTGACATCACTTTCCCATTATACCTAGTGATTAGTTTGATTGAAGAACTGGCTAGCTCATTGATGTTTTGGCAAATGGGATCGATACTTTCAGGTTCGCTGGCAGATTGATTGGCATAAAAGAGAACACTAAATTTCAAAAACTTCGACCGAACGATGAAGAAAACTCTGGCCTGAAGATTGCTGTAGACGGATCAAAACACCGCTACAATGTGAAGTATGATCTCCGCAGCGTCAAATCTTGAACTGTACCATAATGTTTTGGCATTTCCTCATTAATCAGTTTAGGGGCTTAAATTTTTGTGATGAACAGATACGTATATGTATGGCATGCTCTGGCTGGATACTGGGGTGGAGTGAAGCCAGCGGCAAGTGGCATGGAAAAGTACGAGACAGCCTTGGCGTACCCCGTACCATGTCATGGTGTACTAGGTAACCAACCAGACATCGTCATGGACTGCTTGTCCGTACATGGCTTAGGATTAGTACACCCAAAGAAGGTTCTCTATTTCTACAACGAGCTTCATGCATACTTAGCTTCGTGCGGAGTAGATGGAGTCAAAGTGGATGTACAGAACATCATCGAAACCCTTGGCTCCGGTTATGGAGGCAGAGTGTCCCTCACGCGCAGCTACCTCCAGGCGCTCGAGTCCTCCATTGCTCGTAACTTTCCAGATAATGGATGCATTGCCTGTATGTGTCATAATACTGATGGCATTTATAATGCCAAGCAAACCGCCGTTGTGAGGGCTTCTGATGATTTTTACCCACACGATCCTGCTTCTCACACGGTCCATATCTCATCTGTCGCCTATAACTCTCTTTTCCTCGGAGAGTTTATGCAGCCTGACTGGGATATGTTTCATGTAAGTTCAACTCCATTGCTCTACATGATCATTTGTGTGAAATAAGTAAATAATACTAGGTTTTAGTGTGACAATATCTATTGGCTTGTTCTGTCCCATGTCCGTGTCATTGTGTTGCACCAACTGTTTTTACCTGTTCAGCATCTTCCTGATTCAAGGATCTCTATTCGACTTTAAGGTTTTTAATTTGTGCATGTTTTTTCTTTTCTTGCTTTCACAGAGCTTGCATCCAGCAGCAGAGTATCATGCTGCAGCTCGGGCAATTGGTGGCTGTGCCATTTACGTTAGGTATGAGATCGAAGTCCGTTGCAAATCTTGTCTTGTATATTGCGGGATAAAAGCAGGATGAACCGTGCTTTCACTGCTGTATTAATTTACAGTGATAAGCCAGGACAGCACAATTTCGAACTGCTAAAGAAGCTGGTTCTGCCTGATGGATCAGTTCTGCGATCTCAATTACATGGGAGGCCCACCATTGATTGTCTCTTTGTCGATCCAGCAAGAGATGGGACTAGGTTCTTCAGCTCCTTCCGTCTCTGACATCATTTGATGGATGGTCTAACTAAATTGTAACGTGCAATATATGCAGCTTGCTGAAAATATGGAACATGAACAAATGCAGTGGAGTGGTGGGTGTGTTCAATTGCCAAGGTGCTGGTTGGTGCAAGATTGAAAAGAAGACCCGCGTCCACGATGCATCTCCTGCTACTCTTTCTGGCTCTGTTTCTGCCTCTGATGTTGACCTCATCGCTCAAGTCGCTGGCTATGATTGGGATGGCCAAGCTATTGTTTATGCCTTCAGATCAGGTACTTAGTTGCCCTTCATTACACAACTCCTTTTAGACTCTCACTTTTCCTTGCATGCTTCATAAGAAGAATATTGCAGGGGAAGTAGTTAAGGTACCAAAAGGGGCTTCAGTTCCAGTGACACTTAAAGTTCTGGAGTATGAACTTTTCCATTTCTGCCCAATCAAAGTAAGCTTTTCTTTTCCTGACGTGATATCCGTATAGCAAGCAATGTCATTATGTGAATGTGGGTGATGTTCGGTGGACAGGAAATTGCACCAGGTGTTTCATTTGCTGCACTAGGGCTGATGGATATGCTTAACAGTGGAGGAGCAGTGGAGCAGGTTGAGATCCATAAAAGACAATTAGGAAAATCAGAAGCAGCAAGCATAGAGCTGAGAGTGAAGGGGAGTGGGAGATTTGGTGTGTATTTGTCGCAGAGGCCATGCAAGTGTGTGGTAGGTGACACTGATACAGAATTCAACTACGAGGAAGAAAGTGGGTTGATGACCTTCATCGTCCCAGTTGCTGCACAGGAAATGTACAGATGGCTTATTCTCATCCAAGTTTGAGTCTTGTATCTGGGGAAATTGTTGTTGCATTGGGATAGTGGCATGCAATAGCAATAGCCTAATCAGCACCATCTTGCTGGTTTTTCTTTTTCGAATAAAAGCCAGGTCACTCGTACTCTGGTTTCATAAAGTTCAGCGAAGTCTAATGATACGTTGAGATAAGACATACCCAATAAAAACAAGGAATTATACAACATGGATCGATTTTAAGATTGGATAGTAGCATGAACAGCGACAAGCCCCGCAAGAGTTTGTAGGCCTTTCCCCGCAACAAACAAAAATGCAAAATGAACAACATTAGCGGATAAGGTGGCAGGCAGCACTAGTATTTTTAATTATGGGACATAAACAGATATATAGATATATATATATATATATGTTATTTATAATTATTTATAGGACAATATAATCTACTTGCAAAACTTTTGATGTCCATTTCCTTAATGTCTTTCAACCGATGAGACTTCTTTCTCACGCTAAAACCAAATAATCTTGCAGAAGTAACTGTACATATGTACAGTAGTTTTCAAGTCATGGAGTAAATTGCCACATAATGCTTACCGGATAATGAAGCCACCATACATATCTAATACGAAATGAACATTTCTTAACGTAGCAAAATTGCCAAATAAGGGGGCATGCTGTTATATATAATATATATTTGATTGATTATCAATATCGTCATGATTGATCTTGATGAGCTCAAACAATCCAAGTCTATGACCTTTGCTCACGATGATCGTTCATTTAGATATTATATACCCTCATTTGCCTAACAGCATCGGTAAGTTATCGCCACGTAACCACCATTTGAAAACAAACGTTCCCTAATTATTTCGTACTTGGTTTTTTATATCAAGACATCAACTCTTCCATGATGAAAATGCACGTGAATACAAAGACATCGGGAAAGAAATGCAAGGAGATGCCACCTTGTGATGAAGGATTCACGAATCTTAAGGCCACGTAAAGTTGCGATATTCAAAGGGAAAATGGAATTTCTTCTACTTCTCATCCTTTTTCAGCCGAACCCAATGATTTAACCCGATGAAAGTTTGAAAGGAAATTGAGGAATGGAACTGGAAACCTAATTCACAAGTTTTGCGGATTTAGCCACTCTCAACAATGAGATCGATGTTCTATTTCTATTATTGCATCATATTCTAGTTGATCAAAATCACAAAATTCTTGTCCGCCTTGATATTTCAACAGTGTACGTTACAAATTGTTTGATGGAGGGGGAAAACAGCTTTTATGATGTCTTTGTATTTTTTTTCCCAAAGAAATAAAGGAGTCGCTTAAAGTACTTATAAATTATCTACTAATGATATTCTCATACTAATATGTAGTGTGATTTGAATCGATCGCCTTAAGTTTAGATTCTTACCGGGAACCTCAAAAGTTTGAAAGATCCCATGCAATGGCTTTCAAAATGCATTAAGAAGCATTCTCACGTAACCAGCCAATGCAATTCCATGGACCTTATTCAAAATCCGAAATGATTACGCAGAGAAAGGATGGGAACCATCCAACTGGTACCAGAACTCATCAGTAGTCCTAATTCATATGATGGTTTCCTTTGAATTCACATTCTTTAATCTATAAATATATATACATGTATATGTGCTTATAATTATATATGCGAAGTAATTATGGTATTTCCATAATTCTTACAAGCAAACATCTCAATTTATTTTTGAGTATGGACTAGGCCAACTTGGAAAGCTATTTTTTCAAATTATTTCTAGATGGAATGATGAAACGAGGCCAATTATTTAAGTGGACCTTTGTGTGGTGCAACCCATGATGAACCCTAAAATTAGTTAACCATCTTATGGTAATTTATATAATAATAACTGAAACTCCTAAAATCGATGAGACAGCAAACACGGATATGCACTATAATGCCCTGAGCTTAAAACCTCGATCGTGGAGTCAAAGAAAGAAATTAAAGGAGCATATGGTATAGTTGGTTTGATCGATTTCCCGTTTTATTATACCAATCAATAAGGATACCGATGATATAATAAAAGCACAGATGATGTTTTCATTTATGGTTAGCGAAATCAGCTTTCAAATTTGCTGGCCACCTTTGTATTCATTTATAAAACAAACTTTAAAATCACGACATGTGTGCATATATACATTTCCCATTTATGCTAACGACGAGCTCATAGAACTGATAGAAGGGACTAAGGTGTGTGCTTACGTTTCCGTTTTTGACCTTTAATTTTTTCTTCCTGGAGATGATTATGTTTTATGCTTAGATCGATGATTTATTCGTGGAAGTACGTTTAACGTGTATGAAGAAAAAAGTGGAGTGTCCCTTTAGTCTCAATCTCATACCCACCCTTCCCTAACGTGTATTGTTTTCATGTGGTCTAGACCAAAATCCCAAACCTTTTTTCTCTGTCTATAAATACTCATGACATTCCCGTAAGCTCAATATACCGAGTAATTAGCTAGCTAACCATTAGGATCAATTAGTTTGCTTATGCACAAAGGGAACAAGTCGAGTGATGGCCAACCAAAAGCAAATCTTCTGGTTTTTGGTCATCATAGTCTCTTTAGTTGCTTGTTATTGCACTTTGCAAGAGGACCCACAAGATGATTATCCTGATGATTCACCTAATGCGATTGATGACGGTGGGACATTCAAGAACTTGATCAAGCAAAGCCCAGATGATTTGAGGTTGAAGAGAGTGGATAAGTTGGTTGGCCCTTTTCTTTCGCTTAACACTTTAAATGTCAATGATTACGGAGCTAAAGGGGATGGTATTACTGACGACACGCGGGTATATCCACCTTCCCTCTATCTCTTAGCCTGTTTTTTTTTTCCTGATAAAAATTGGTCCTTTTGTTTAATCTTGTCGTGATGTGGGTCAATTCAGGCATTCGAGAAGGCTTGGAAAGTTGCATGCTCTTCTTCTGGTGAAGCAGTTTCTCTTGTGGTGCCTCAGCAGAATTATCTACTCAAGCCGATAAGATTCTTGGGGCCATGCAAATCTGACATTACAGTGCAGGTTAATTAGTACTACCTCTTGTTCTAGTTATAACACCTCGTTTGTAGACTATATAAACAAGGTTTTATAATTTGGACCGGAGACAGTGTGTTGCATATCTCTCTATACTAGTATGAGTAAAGAAGTTGTAACTATATGCAAATACAATGAATTTATTTCAGATTTCTGGAGTGCTCGAAGCGTCTGATAATCCTTCAGACTACAGCCATGATCCCACACACTGGCTTGAGTTTAAGAATGTCCAAAGGCTATCAGTTGAAGGTGATGGAACCATCAATGGAAATGGAAACATATGGTGGCAAAACTCATGCAAAAGGAAGAAAAAGCTTGTAAGCCATTGAAACAAGCTAGCCCACCAGATATATATATACAGATACATACATACATACATACATACATATATATATATATACATATAATCTTATTGAACTACGTACTGATCATGCCTTATCTGTTGCTTTTGCTCTCCCCTCTGGTAGCCCTGCAAGAATGCCCCTACGGTACATATCTCCTTGATCATATCAATCTCTTTCTCAAATTTTGTGTTTTGATGGCTGGTTAGCTTATTTGTTTATGGCGGTTGCAGGCTCTGACGTTCGATAAGTGCGAGAATTTGGTGGTTGAGAACTTGACGATAAGAAATGCACCGCAAATTCACGTATCGTTCCAGGATTGCATGCACGTTAGAGCTTCGGGTCTCACTGTGAAGGCACCACGGGATAGTCCTAACACTGACGGAATTCATGTCACTAATACACAAAACATCCAAATCTCAAACGCTGCTATAGGAACTGGTAATAATTTTTTGGCCAGTCATCTAAATTCCCTACTTCATATGTACTTTCCCTAATTTTTTCTTAATACGTCACTTTCCTGGGATTTTTGTTTTTGTAAGCATAACATGCATATTAGCAGCAGCAATGTTACGTTGAAAATTACTACACTATTATTATTAAAAACACAAATATACCATATTTGCTCTCTTTTTTTTTCAATAAGTTTCATTATTAAAAAACGCAAAAAGATTTACTGAGCGTCCTCAACCCCTAAAATAGAACCTTTTGTATCTGAAATAACCCATAAATATGTATGTTAAAGGAATTTTCTTTTTTTATAGGAAATAACTAATTTTTTTAACTTATGTAAACTAACAAAACTGAAAACTTATAAAAAAAGACTAAAGAGGGTATAGATAACAAAATGTTAGCTTTCAGTTTTTTAATATATATCACACTTTGGAAGTGAATGTAACATATTATAGGAGATGATTGTATATCAATGCAAGAGGATCCCGGAATGTACAAGCTGCAGATATAACCTGCGGACCAGGCCATGGTATCAGGTAATTTACCTTTGATTTAATTTACTATTAAAATCCAAAATCTCCCATTAATCTCCACACCGAAGTGTCCAGTTTATAATAGAAAATGAAACTAATTGGCAACGATGAATCTCAGCATCGGAAGCTTAGGGGCCAAACAAACCGAAGCTTTTGTTTCTGGCATAACAGTAAATGGAGCTAAGCTATCTGGAACTACAAACGGAGTAAGAATTAAGACATGGCAGGTATATATATTACAAACTTGACTTCCGATGAATTTGCCTTACTGCTAATCTATGGAGTTATATATCCTTTATTGAAGGGTGGGTCAGGAAGTGCCAGCGACATCAAGTTTCAGAACATAGAAATGAAGAATGTGAGCAACCCCATAATAATAGACCAGAACTACTGTGACCAGAAGGATCCATGCAAACAAAAGGTAAACATTAAATAGATGCGTACATTAACACATAACATGCGTATCAAATGAAATTGTTGCTAACAATGATCAGTTTGGTTTTAGCAGCAGTCAGCGGTTCAGATTAAGAATGTGTTATACCAGAACATAAAAGGTTCGAGTGCTTCAGAAGTAAGCGTGAGGTTTGATTGCAGCGAGAGCTTTCCATGCCAGGGGATTGTGATGCAGAACGTAGACTTGACACTGGAAACAGGGCAAGCTTCCAAAGCTTCATGCGACAATGTTCAAGTGTCCTACGTTGGACACGTAACCCCTCGCTGCCCATAGGAACACACAAACTCATCCCATGCCTCCATCCCCAGTTACTCTGTGTGTGTGCGTGTGTGTAGATATGGCTATTAGTGTCATTGGCTTGACAGTCTTTCATGTAGTGTTGCATCACCATTATTCCTTACTTGTTTTAATCAATAAAACATTACCATCTTATTCATAAACATTGGACTCTTCAGATCATATTAAGTATGTTAATAGTGAGCTGCGAGACTGACTTAATAGTGTGAACATTAACAACCGCCTTTTTTTCCTTTTCCGGCGAGTGTTTCTTCTCAAGAGGATTGCTTAATTAAATTAAAATAATTTAAGCCATATAGGAATTTGCTGTTCAATTAAGATGTGAGGGGGTTGTATCTCGTCTCTAATAAACAATGAGTGGGATTGCGATCAGACAACACGTCTCTAAGAAACATGTTACCTTTGTATTTCCTCCGAGCCCATGTTCCCGCCGCCTCTCTGAGACCGCCAAGAATTCGATTATGGTTTGGGGAGTCATTATGCAAGTGTCATTATATTTTGTGGGATTAATAACAATCATTTATAATGATGTTAGTTGAGAATAATCTTGTTTAAATCCAATCAAGTGCAGAGATCATTATTTTCTAAACTTGAAGAAGAAGCGCCCCAAGTACAGCCTGGCTGGGGTGAGGAAAGAGGCGTGACTTTTGAGCTAAAGTTTTGGGTATTCTTTATCAACACATGACATGATGAAGCCCACTTCATTCTCTCTCTTTCTTTCTTTCCAGAAAGCATGCAACGTTGTATTGTAAAGGCCAAACACCGCCGGGAAAGTTCTCATCCTCTCTTCTCTCCTTTATCCTTCTCTAATCTCTCTTCATTTCCCCCACTGCTTACACGATGAGTTAAATACTATCTTTTACGTTTCTGTTATTATTTTTTTTTTAATAAAGACATGATATTCCTTAAGAAATAAGCTTAACAATTTGTCTCGAAGAAAATTTGTCCTTAGTGGGTAAACAGGAGTCTGAAGGTTAACTGCCGCCATTCTCAGTGGCGCCAACGTGAGCATCTATTGGCTCGCATTAATTATATTCTTATTTTTTTATAAAAAAATAATTTTATAAGGGAGAAAAAAGAGAGTCAAGGGGCCGTCTCATAATTATGAATAATTAAAGTAGAGTACGTAAATGGCCCCCCCCCAAACGGTTGCATTGTGGGCAAAAATTCCACCATCATTGGCAGGCGCCAGCTACGCGGTGTTTCCCGCAGTTCGTTGATCGTCTGCAATTGTTAATCTGTCCGCAGTTCATTGTTCGGCGGCAATTGTGAATCTCTCCGGCAGCCTCCGACGTAAACTGCGATAATTATTCTCTTTCTTTAGCTTCGGATCGAAGGCAGATTATATTACACTCCTACTGCATTTTTTTTTTTGGCATGTCTCAGGGATTTCCAGCCTTTGTTCCGCATTGGTACAGGCTTCTTCCCCTCCTTAATTTCGTCAAACCTTTTCTCTGTTCACACAATTATTGAATTCAATCCTGTTTTTCTTTTCATTTTGGATTTTTCTAAAATTGCTTTTGCAGGCTGGTGTTTGAATTTGAGAGTGTCGAGCTGCGTTTGAGCCTTTTTTTCTCTTCTTCGGGTGCAAATCCGAGTTTCTGATTGTTTAATAAGGGAAAGAAAGCATAATTTTCAAACGACATTGTTATTATTCGCCTTCGCCGAATTGTTTATATCGCTAGAATTCCAACATGGCTACGGTCTCCGGTGTAGTTTCGCGTCAAGTTTTGCCTGCTTGCGGGAATCTTTGTTTTTTCTGCCCATCACTGCGGGCAAGGTCGAGACAGCCTGTGAAGAGGTACAAGAAGCTGATTGCTGACATTTTCCCTCGTAACCAGGTGTGTTTTCCTTATTATTTTGATTTTCTATATGCTAATCATGTCACATTGTCATTACAAGAGCAGTTGCTTGTCTCTAAGATGTTGCTCTAAGACGGATCCGCAATGATTAAAATTTCATTTTACTTTTATACTGTTTAAAGTAGTTCTCAGAAATTGAAGACAAATATATTCTTATTTGCAGAAGACTAGACAGCATGATAACAGCAACTGAAAGTGAAGTCTGTTTCCTTTCTCTGTTCTCTATGTTACTTAAAACATAAAAGCTTGTTCTGTTATAAAACCACAGTCCTCTAGTCAAGCGATGGAACTGATCCTCTAGTGTAGATGGATCCACAATTATTAAAGTTTCATGTTACCTTAAAGCTTTAAGGTAATACTCAGATATTGAAGACAATTATATTCTTTCTGCAGATGATTAGACCGCATGATAACAGCATCTGAATGTGAATTCCATTTCCTTTCTCTGTTTTCTGTGTTACTTAAACAAAAATGCTTGTTGTGATATGAAATCTTAGTCCTCTAGCTGATGGAAAATGGCTGAGGAACTGATCCACGTCCTTGTTTTATATTTTTCCGATCTGCCCAGATGGGGCGCCTGGAATATAAACATCACGGAGCCAAAACGGGATTTAAGTGTCTAAGAGGCATGCTGTAGTTGAAAGTTCGAAGTATTTTTGCCTCCCATCTTTCTGTGGCTTCTTCTAGCATTTTTAGTTTGAAGTTTGAACATTGAATGTTATATTTCTGCAATTTTTACCTTAACCATTCAGGCTCAGAAGATTTTCATTCTTGATAAATCCCTTGTGATATCCATTCTTAGCATGACTAAAGTGCCTCTTTAATTGTTTTTTGTTTGTTTTGGTGCTATCCTATAATTCATTCAAATAAAATGCTTGCTGGCTTGCTGCCTTTATTTTATGTTTACTCTTTGTATGAATTGACAGGAGGAGGGGCCAAATGACAGGAAAATAGGAAAACTATGTGAATATGCTGCCAAAAATCCTTTACGCATCCCAAAGGTAAGGATTCGACAAAAAAAATCTACAAGGGAATGTTGATTCATCTTCTTCTGGTGATATCATTCTGAAATTTTCTGTTTTGAACTGACTTATTACAGAAAAAAAAGAAAACGACGTTCTATTCTTTTTTCTCCCGCTGGAAATAAGTTCTTTATTTTCATCTCTTTTACCTTGGCTTGGCATCCATTGTTTTATGTTTTCATCGGCTTTGACATAATATTCATGTACCCATCGACCCCTTACAATGTTCCCCTTTCAAAAGGTTTGACATTTTGATAGTGGACCTGATGTGAAGCATATTGTGGCAATTAAGTCCTTGGATTTGCTGCCTCTTTTGTCTAAATGATCATCAAATTTCCAGGTTATCTTGTGCCAATGCATGATAATATCATGCTAATACATGTTGAGGAATTACAAAAAATTTGTAGTCTAGAACAAGTGATTTATACTCTTTTTATTGTTGTATCCTTCATCTATTTCTTTAACATGTTTTTTTAAATGCTTTCCCAGTAACTAGATCATAAAGTTTCCTGATTTTTATATTAAAATAAGCTCAAAATTTTCAATACTCAAGGGTTGTTGCTATTCTCACTAAGTTGTATGGTTAATCAGATTACAAATGCCCTTGAACGAAAGTGTTACAAGGAACTGCGTATTGAGAACTTCCAAGCAACAAAAATAGTCATGTGCATTTACCAGAAATTGCTGCTTTCATGTAAAGAGCAAATGTGAGTTCATACTTGTCTTATCTTTAGGCTTATATATGAATGGCTTATTGCTTTGTGTGTGCATATGGCTTTTTGCGTATCACGATCCTGTTGCTCTAACACATTTCCTGTTGTTGACTGGTTGGCACTGGTTAAAATTGGGAAGAGATAGGCAAGTGCAATTATCAAATATGTTTCTTGCATGTATGCATAACCCACAGCCAAAAAATAAGTGGCTAAAGAAAGTATAATCACGTCACTGCATTTATAGAAGAATCACTAGTGCATGATTCAGATTAATGATGTGGGGTGTAATTCTTTTGCTTCCTTATCTGCTTCTAAACGATTGCAGCTATCGTTTTCATACATATCTTAATTTGCACCATTAACACAAACACTGGTTTTATTCTTTGTTTTTTGATAGGCCATTATTTGCAAGTAGCTTGTTAAGTATTATTCACACTTTGCTGGATCAAACGCGGCAAGATGAGATGAGAATTATAGGATGTCATACTCTCTTTGATTTTGTAAATAATCAGGTTGGACTTGACGGTTCTTCAATAGTTACAACTTTTAAGTTCAGCACGTACAATAAAAAAACAAAAACTTTGATTGTGTCCTAATTTTCCTTTTTTATTTTTTAAATTTTGTAGATTGATGGGACTTACTTGTTCACTTTAGAAGGTTTTATCCCAAAACTCTGTCAACTAGCTCAAGAGGTAGGGATGATGACAGGGGAAGAAATTTACGTTCAGCTGGTTTGCAAGTCCTCTCATCAATGGTATTCGCCACCATGATCTTTAAACATTTATATTCCATTCTTTCAATGAGAACGACATTTTGAATTTTTTGGTTTAAATGTGAGGGGGCAATCCAATCGAGTTATGTTCTTCTCCTTTGACATAAGTATATTGAATTGTATTCTATTAGTTCCCAATACATAAACCTTTGAGCATATGGTTTTGCAGTATGGACATATGCACTCAACACTTCTAAATTTTACTAATATCATTTTTCCAAAGAGAATTATCTTTCACAAGTACTTGTCTTTCAGGGTACAAATTGCCTAAATCTTCTGTGGTCCAAGATTTTCACTCTGCATACTGACACAACAGCAACAATGATCTGCGCACATCTTTCTGGCATTGGTCCTGTCTAAAGCTCCACTCCGCTAATATCTGGAATTCACATATTTTTCCTCTTGCACACATCATCCTTGGTGCCTTTTACATCGCTTTTGACCCTTCTCCCTGCCTTTTTTTTTTTTTACCCTCTCCACTATTTTACAATGGCCCATGACTCATCTCTATCTCTACTTGTGTTTTTTGTTGAATCGTCCACTGCTCAGAAATCACTTGTATAAGTTCAACTTCCCAGTCCATACTTAATACTAAAAGAACCTTCTTTTTTTTTTTTTTTCATTGGTTTTAGTAATGTTCATATTTGGTTAGCATGAGAGTTGACCTATCAGCATTTGGAAGACAAGTCTGAGCCCATAAAAGCCTGTTGTCTACGTCCTTGAAATTAAGTGCTATTTTTTAATCAACATATTCAATGCATACTTTATTTTCAGTTTAAATCTTGGGTCATTATTTTATAAATTGGGAACTTGTTGGAATGAAATGGATTTAAAAAACGTGATGTCTCAGTTAAGTTTGCCCGCTCTTTTGGGGAGAACTGTATCATGTATCCATATGCATCAGAACTGAACTATATACTTTCCTCTGTGTAGGTTTGGTTTATGGGCGAACACTCCCACATATCGGTTGAGTTTGATAGTGTAAGTAGTTCTTACAAATTATTCTTGTGATGCTTTTGTGTTTGCAAATATACTACTGAATGGTTTATGTTTTTTTAGAAGGTTGGGCTATTAGAGATTATTAGTATAACGTTCTTTTAAGCATGTTTTTTGTTTTTTTGTTTTCCCAAAAACCTTTTTAAGTCTAGTGGCACAAGACACACCAACTCTTCTTGTGAGGATGGTCACAAGTTTAAGTCTATGCTCATGTGTGTAGCTGTGTGGGTTAGAATGTATATGATTGTTAAAATCATTAAGTTAAAATGGACAAAACTTTCTAGTCAATGTTTTCTGATATTTTAAGACTATAGAATCCCAATTTGCCACCCCATCTCTGTTACCCCAACATGGCAACATCCACATCTCTCCTACCCCAGCTTTATGCCCTTGTTGTTCACAAATTGGGAGGAGTCGGTGAGGAGGGTAGACCAACATGTAGAGTCCTATGGAAAAGGACAGGGAAGACTGAAGAGAAAGTTCAATGAAGTCATTATTAGGACCTTTTGGTTGACAAATTATCTAAGGATTTAATTGCTCATAGAGTGCAGTGGCATCGTGTAATCCATGTAACCAATCCCACTTAGTGCGATAAGGTTTCTTCTTGTTGTTGTATAGAATCTCAATTTGCATCTTGTACATAAGTTCACTGCAACTGACTTTTGCTGTTGACTATATTGTTGTATTTAATTTATACCAATGTTATAGAAACTAAATGCCATTTATTTTCCTATTAGATCTCTTATGATTTTTCCCCTCGATTTAACTCAACAGATTGTTTCTGTTGTCTTGGAAAATTATCAATGTCACAAGAAATCTTCAGAAAGTCTTGATCCTGAGCAACACGGTCCTAAGAATATGTGGGTTCAAGAAGTGATGAAAAATGATGGCCGCAATTCTGCTTTGCCAGATGTCAGAATGAGAATTCCACCCTGGAGTGAAATAGTGGATGATAAAGGCAAAATAAATGTGACAATGTAATTTTTTATTTTGTTAGAAGAAAATATTTAAAATACCATTGAGTTCTCTTCTGTTTACTTCGTTACCTTCTGATGATATGCTTACAGGGAAGATGCCAAGAATCCATGCTTTTGGTCTGGGGTTTGTCTAAACCATATGGCCAACTTAGCCAAAGAAGGCACTACTGTACGTCGTGTAATGGAATCTTTATTCCGATACTGTGATAATGGAAATTCATGGTCCATGGCACATGGCATTGCCTTTTCCGTTTTAAAGGATGTGCTACTTATAATGGACAATATGGGTATACTATCCTTTTTTTTTTTTTTTAATTTCATTTTAAAATTCTCTGATGTTCTATAGTAATGTTGTCAGCTGATTCTGGTCCTCTGTTTTCTCATTATTTTCCTCCTTCAATTTGTTGCAGGGAAAAATTCACATGTTTTACTGTCAATGTTAGTTAAGCATCTTGATAATAAAGTTGTCCTTAAACAACCCAACTTACAATTAGACATTGTTGAGGTGACTTCTTCCCTTGCAAAACATACAAAGGCTCAACCGTCTGTGGCAATAGTAGGTGCATTAAGTGACCTATTGAGGCTTTTGAGGAAGAGCATACAATGCTCGTTTGAGACAAATCTAGATGCTGACATACTCAATTGGAACAAGAAGTTCCGAGAAGCGGTGGATGAATGCCTTGTACAGTTATCAATCAAAGTACCTTGTCTCTCCTTTATCTTTCTATTCAATTTATGGCTAAACCTCTAAAGCCATTGGCCATTGATGCTTGGGATTACTAATCTGCAGGTTTCATGTTGTCTTTCAAATTTTAAACCTCAAAGATTTCCTTAAACTGTTGAATATTTTGCTATCAGAGAGAGAGAGAGAGAGAGAGAGAGAGAGAGAGAGTAAATAAGCTGCAGCTCATTAAATGATTTATCATAAAAAGGAGAATAAATGGGCTGCTGTACATGAACAGGTTGGAGAAGCAGGACCAATTCTTGAAGTTATGGGTGTGATGTTGGAGAACATCTCAAGTATTACAGCAATGTCCAGGACCACAATTTCTGCTGTTTATCGAACTGCCCAAATTGTAGCCTCCTTACCAAATTTGTCCTACCAGAACAAGGCAAGGAGTAACCTCAATTTTTTGTGATAATTTCATTGGCTAATGTGAGTTTCAAGGATAAATTTGCTGCTATAACTCTTCTTCCCTTCTTTAGGGTTTCCCTGAGACATTGTTTCATCAGTTAGTCCTGGCTATGGTCCACCCAGATCATGAAACACGAGTGGGAGCTCATCGCATCTTCTCTGTGGTTCTTGTACCAACATCAGTTTTCCCTTGTCCATGCTCGGCTGTTTCTTACTCTAGGAAGGCATTGGTGGTTCCACGAACCATCTCAAGAACAGTTTCTGTTTTCTCTTCTTCTGCTGCCTTGTTTGAAAAACTGAGGCAGGAGAAATGTTCCTCAAGGGAAAATCTTAGTTTCGATGACAAAGATGTCACTGCAGAAGAGGAGCAAACAGCTAACAACAATAGTGGGATCCTGGGCAGGTTGAAATCAACCTACAGTCGAGTGTACAGTTCTGCGAGAGATGAGAATTTTGGAAATACTGCCAACATGAACTTGGTAAGTCCTGCAGTTGTCTTGATGCTTCGACATCCTTGGCTTTCTGCTTATTATATGATTTCACATAGTAAGCTTATTCTCCCTCCCTCTCTTTCTCACACTCTCATGTAGACACCCTTGCACTTGAACTTAGATTTTAATTAAGAGCTCTATTTTGAAGCGATTGTATATTGTTTTTTCCCTTGAAAAACCAGAAAAGAATCAGTTTAGGTTGTGTTGCAATACACAATATTTGACTAATCCCATGGTGTGTAGCGTGTGAGATGGTTGGCCTTTGGATGGGTAGGAGATTCAGGCACATGTCACAGTACCAATAAGAGTGATATAGCCCCTACTTCAACCTCAGTGTGCCTTTATACATGGGTTTAATTTTGATTTGTTATTGTGGTATGTAATGAGCTTCCTTTTTCTCAAATACAGGAGGCTGTTTCCCTCAGGCTGAGGAGTCATCAGATAAACCTCTTGCTGTCATCAATTTGGGCACAGTCCATCTCTCCTGGAAATATGCCCGGAAATTATGAAGCCATTGCTCATACATACAGCTTGGTATTGCTGTTTTCTAGAGATAAGGTACCATAGGCACTCATGCAAAGCATTAAATGACCTTCAGACAAGGGGGGTCCTTCTTTTTGTTTATTTCTGTGTTGTATCATGGTAAAATGTAATGCCTGCAGAAATATTACGCTGTTATTGATGTTTGTTGAGATCAAATTAGCAAGTTCTTACATGGTCCTTTTGCAATCTACAGCTTCAATGTGTTCATATTTAACACTTCATTTGCTTGAGAGAGTCTTCTTTCAAGCTCTGGTTTAGTTTATGCTGCTCCAAAATCTTGCTTTTCCCTAGTAACAGCAATCCTGCAATAAAACGTCCATTTCATACCTTTGAAAATAGTTAGTTGTGGAATATCTTACTATGGTCTAGTATGTAAATTTGCTTTTTCGGGGGGTCATATTACTAAAGAAGAAGAAAGGTTTGCGGTTGTCTATATCATTATTGACATTATCTAAATCTTCCTATTTTAATCTGTTCCTCTTCAAGACTGGTACATCCATTTTCCCCTTTTAACATACTTTCACAAATTTATCTTGTGCAGAATTCTTTTCATGAGATACTGGTGCGGAGTTTTCAGTTGGCATTTTCTTTGTGGAGTATTTCTCTAAAGGATGCAGGTGAGCTGGCAGCCATGTCAATAATAAGTTTGATTGTCCTGGGCAGAGTTTACAGGCTAGCTCGTGGCTTTTGAAATTTTCTTTTCCTCTCAATGAATTCCTATTTTCAACCCAATAAAGAAGACAACACCAAGGAGGACTGCATTGTAATTCTGAGATATCATTTGGGTGTGAAACTGGACAGTGATTAGTATTGCTAAAGAACCAGTACCTTTGTGGTGTGTTTATGAAGGAAAGAACTGAATGTGCTGTTGGAATATTCAGCCTTGTTTAATATGTATTTATATTGCAGGGATGCTGCCACCATCACAACGAAGATCAATATTTACTTTGGCAATTTCGATGATTCTGTTTTCTTCAAAATCATACAATCTTGCTCCTGTTGTGCACAGTGCCAAGGCTGTGCTTACTGAGAAAAATGTGAGTCGTTTCTCAAGCTGTCCCTCAAAATTATATATTTATGCGTGGAAAGATGTTATAATTTACTTTTCTTTTAATTATTTCCTTACATGCTTTCACTTCCTGAAAGTAAATATATATCACCTTATCCTTTTTCTTTTTTTCCCTCAGATTGACCCTTTCCTCCATATGGTTGGAGATCACAAGTTGGAGGCTGTCCACTCTGAGCCTGGCAATCTGACCATTAATTATGGGTCCAAAGAAGACAATGATAGGGCCCTAAACACCCTTGCAGAATTGTCAACAACCAAGCACCAAACTCAGGATTTCTTTGCTTCTGAAATTATTAGGAGCTTGGAGAGTTTGTCAAAAGTAATGTTTTTCACTTGTATATTTTAGATTGAGCCAGAGGGTAAAAAAATATATTGCTTTTTCCTGTTTAATGACCCTACAGTCTTTTGCACAGCCTACATTTTCCTCAATAAGAGAGCAACTGCAGGAAGAATTTTCCCCAGATGATTTGTGTCAATTCGGATCCCAATTGACAGTTGGTTCGCCAAAACAGGTATGTCAAGCTATAAGTGATGGGCTCTCGGGATCTTGTGACCATGGCTATTCATATCTCCCTATTTCTTTTTGTTTCTGCCATTGATTTGTGACTGAGGTAGTTTCTTTTGTCCAGGAAGCTTCAAAATTATCAATAGAAGACGACTTGATTCCTGATTTATTTGATAATCAAACAAAGCACAACTTGGATTTGACTGCAGAAGTCCCAATTCTTTTGAGTGCTAATCAACTTCTAGAATCAGTACGTGGCCATTTCATGCTCTCTTGTATTCTTTCTGTACTGTTTGGTTTGTGTTTTAAGCCATTCCCATGTCAGTAACTACAAAACTGACATAACACCTTGTGAGTGAGTAGGTTTTGGACGCGTTTGAACAAGTTGAGAGAATTTCTGAATCAGCTGTATGCGATGTGCCTTACAAGGATATGGCTCATAACTGTGAGGCTCTTCTGATGGGAAAGCAATACATGTCCAGCTTGATGAGTCCCCACCAAAAGCCAGAATGCTTGATAGACTCCCCTTCACAAAATCATAACAATCAACTGATAAACACGGACTCCTCGCCCAACTTGGATGTGAGTTCCCAGAAGGTAACTACTTACGTCATGAAACTTGCATCCTGAATTAATATATTTTATATTTGTACCTCTAAATGTACGAGGCATATATATCTCTGTGTGTGTGTGTGTGTATTCCTGTTTTTACAGTCAGTGAAAGTTGAAGTTGAAACTCTCAGCATTTTAATGTTAACTGCATGCAAAAGTTGAGTTGAGCATCTAATTTGCCCATGTAAGATGCAGGGGGACAACTCGTTCTTCGACAAGAATTTGAGCGCGGACTTGCAAAAACCTCCTCCACGGCGGTGTACAGCCGAGTATCAGAACCGTCCTTACTCCTTCCATCTGCCGGCATCAAGTCCATATGATAACTTCTTAAAAGCTGCTGGTTGTTGATCCTGAAATTGGAGTATAAACTATGTTCTTGGAAGGTTAAGGTTAGACGAGAAAGCATACTCAATCGGGCAGTTGATCGGCCAATCATAAGGCTTCTAAGCAGTCTGGAATTGGTGGGTTCAAGACCCAGCTATCTCTGATAATGGCGAAGCGTTGCTCCAACTTTGTGTGTTTAATTCTTTATTCTTTTTTACGGCTTCTACTCACAGCTGAGTAGGCTTCGTGCGTCGTTGTGATTGTGGAGTAATTTATTCGCTTTCTTGCTTCGATGTACATAACAGACACTGCAGGGTTTTTGACAACTTTAGCTTTTAACAAGAATTTAGCTGCCCCGCGCCTGTCAAGAGTTATTCTATTATTTTAAACACACAGAGAACTGTACTTTTACGATGAGTCTATCGGGAAAAAAAAAATGCATCCGCGGAAAATTTGGGCCTGTTTGTTTTTATTTTCTTATTCTCAAAATAATTTTATAAAATTGTTTTTAAGGACAAGTTTTGGAAACACAAAATAAAAAACTTTGTTTGAAAAATAATTTTAAAAAAATCACATTTAAAAAAATATAAAAATTATATTTTGACAAGTGGTAGTTATTACTGGTAATGATAAGTAGTAAGTAGTAAAAGAAAAAAGAAGAAAATTTCTCCAATTTCTCAAAATAAAAAATACAAAATACAAAAACAAAAATGAAAAAACATGTAAAAGTTGTTTTGGTTTTTCAGTTTTTAAAAACATATTATTGTATTTTTGTTTTTTAAAACAATCAACTAAAACCAAATTACCAAACAAGTATTTTTGTTTTTAAAAATAAAAAAATTATTTTCAAAGAAACCAAACAAGCCATTTATTTTTTGCGATTAGTTTTATCATTGTCATTTATGAAAAGTCGTAGACTCGTAGTCGTATTTGTCAGAGCAAGACATCATTCTACTAGTATTTAATTCTAAAATGCATAGCGAAGCCTCTAGTTGGAGCTGGTCAAACAAAGAAGCCTCTAGTTGGAGAAAATTTTTTATCAATATTTTCGAGCTAGAGAAGCAAAAGATCTGTTTGAATATTTACAAGAGAAATTTACCGAAGATCAAGGTCTATAAAAGATGTATACTAAACTTAACAAATTTTATTGAAAATAAATTTTATTTTTATTTCGATTTGAATAGTCTCAATCAATCTAAGTTCATGATTTCTTTGATTAAAATATCTTGTATAGTTTTGGGCAAGAAACTTCAGGAAATTTTTTTTTAATTAATTTATATTTTAAAAATAAAAGGAAAAACTATATTCAAAATTAATATATAATTTATTACAAAATATGAATAATAGTACTCTATATGTATAAATTGATTTTTTAGAAGGAAAAAAATCAAAGAATGAAAAGTCCTTCAAGAAACTAATTTTGGTACTCATCAGGGTAATTAGCATTATGTTATTCATCAAATCACAACCATTTAAATTTAATATGGACTATCAAGATTTTAATTTTTTTAATTTTTTTTAGAAAAATATTTTTTTAAAATGATACATAATCAAAACAAATATAATCTCTTAATTATGGATTTTTTTAAAAAAATCTTTATTTAAAAAATATTAATTAAAAATTTTAAATTTAAATCATTAAAATTGCATTTGAATAGTATAATATCAAAATTAGTTTCGAAATTTTATTTGAAGAGAAATAAAATAAGCAGCTTTTGATTTGAATTTGATTGATTGACGAGTAAAATTGAATTCTAAAAGAATTTGACCAAGGAGTGTTTGGATACTTTTTAGAAGTATTTTATTACAGATCGAGACAAATTCTTCTACATATTTATCTCGTATATCATAAAAATACTTTTAAAACCCTGATTTTAATCTTATCTAAACACCCAACAAAACGCTTTCGGGCGGCAATTGCGCTGGTCATTTTGGTCGGAGTGTTTCACCCCATGTTCATAGCTGGGTCCTGTCCTGTCTTTGGTGACTTCTATCCAGCCTCCGCCTATTTATGAAAAGTCCATTTTACCCTCCACGTACAACACGAAAGAACGCTTGATGCCCTTCAATGCTTTTATCGATCTGGACCTGTCGTGAGCAAAACCCTATTTTGTTGAGCGAGCTTGTACGCACGAGGTGAGAGCGCTAGCTATTCGAACGTCGATTGAGACGCCGGTGGTGCTGTTCCATCGCCGTTGAGGTAAGATTTACACTGTAACTCTCCTTCGCGTAGGTCAAAGCATGGACTTTCGGTTTCTCTCCCTTCGACTTCATTCGTTGGATCTTGTGCGAATCTGTAATATGTGGTGGTTTGATGTAACTAGTGCGAATATGTAACGATGTGAATTTTTTTCTTTGGTTGACCTTCATCGGATTCCAGATCTTGTTCTTAGGTTTCATTCCCCAGCCTTCACACTATGGTGTATTGGTTTTGTGATTAAACACTGCCTTCTCGTGATTGTGCAATATTTTTGTTCATTGAGTGGGCATGCTGGCTTACTGATTTTTGTTCTTCGATACGGTTATGTATTGTGTTTGCTGGCCTACCTCTCTCGTGATAATGCTGTATTGGCATACTTCTCGTGATTTTCATCGGAAGGACAAGTTCTAAAGTCTCAAATTTTTGGTGATAGCTGTGCAGAATTTATTTCAGTGTTGTTCTTGTCTTCGATAATTGTATTAGGGGGCCAAGAAAGAGAACAAGACGTTCTTTTAGTAGTTGAGTTTGCCTAACCAGCCATTCATATTGTTTACTGGGAAGCGAAAATTTTGTGACAAAAATCCTGTCAGTCCTATTTTAGTCGAGACTCAAGATCCCATCCTGGAAGCCTCCCTTGGAATGTTTTGGCATGTATGGATTTCGCTATAGAATTTGGTGCTTGCAATACTTGCTGTATTTCAATAAGGATAACTTCAAAGTCCTCATATGCCTTTGCCTTTCTTTTTTTGGTGTGTGATAATAATTTGAGTTACCTTGGTTATGGCCTTCATTATGACAATTGATACATAATTCAGTATCCTGCGGACATATAAATGTTTCTTTACCAGCAATTTGTTTGTTAGGATATAATGTTGACAATCTTTTATTGACAAAGCACGGCAGATTCAGATGCTTTTTAATGTTTCCCCTATGCGTCTTTTATACCTTGATTGTTGACCATCCAATTTCCCTTTCGTTCATAACTCCTGGAATTGGGTGGTCGTTCTTCAAGTGTCGATTTGTCTTGTGAGTTTTGATGTATTTATTTCTTTCTGAACAGTTTGGACTTTGAGCATGGCTGTCAAGTACATTATACCTGCTCTAGCAGGGTCATTTGCACTTGCATGGGTCTTTGATCAACTTGTTGCTGATCGAAAGATATTTGGAGGTACGTTTTGTGTTCCTTGGACATTCCTTTGCTTTGCAACCGATTCAGCAGTTTTGATGGAATACCTAATTGTTATATTCAGGCACTACCCCCCATACAGTTTCAAATAAGGAGTGGTGGGAAGAGACTGACAAAAAATTTCAATCATGGCCTCGTACTGCTGGTCCACCAGTGGTCATGAACCCCATTAGTCGCCAAAATTTCATTGTCAAGTCCCGCTCTGAATGAATCTTCAAGAAGATTTCGATGGTTGATAGACTCTTTGTTGATGGGAGATATGTCTCTAACGCCAAACTCTATTTGATGCGAGATTGTTGTATGAGTCAATGACTCTAGTTTGATCTCATTTCTTTCCTGCTTTTTCGGATTTTAATTACCGTGTGAATACTCTATAATCTAAATAATATTCAGCAGTCATTCAAATTCCATGCTGTGCCAAGGTAACAGTGAGAAGCAGAACCGAGTAAAGGAACTAGATGATTTTTTTAGAGATGTTACTTATAAGCAATCAGTGGTTTATGAGATGGTTCATTCTCAACAGCAACTTGCGGTTTTATTGCCGTAATGTAGGCAGCCATTTGATGGAAAGATCTGATATCCAGCTTCGCGTGATAGGCCCTTGCACTGGAAAAATATTGTAGAGAAGGCTCAAATTCATTCCCTTTTGCACCGCTTGAAATTTAAATTTGAATATTCATTGTTCCTGAAGGCGTTATAGCTGGGATGATGGGCTATATTTTGGTTTATTATTACGTAGTTTCAAGCTTTAGCTTGGAACAACTAATGGGATGCAACCTCTTATTTAATCCAAACACCATTTTAGTTTATTTCTATTTTCGGGTACTCAAATAGACAAGTTTAAAAATTTTCGTTTAAATTGCACAATCAATAATTGGTTATATATTTTCAAATTTAAATGCTGAATGATTCAGTTATTAGCATCTTTCAACGTCCCAAAGCAAATGTTCCCTAAATTACCACGTCGTATTATTGTTCGGATGTTGAAAATGAGCCTGGGGTTCGGGCAACATTGAGCCTTGGATGCCACTTGCTGTGGTGTTATAAATGTGAAACCAAACAGACTAGCAGTTCTGCTCTTGGGGTTCCGGCAACTCAGTTTAGCATCCAAAGAGGTGTGGCTGTAATTAAATCATCTGCAAAGGAAGGAAGGCTGCCTCGCCGGTGGAGTAAAATCTAGGTTGGCCGAAGACCATGCTCAGTTGAGAAACTCCAAATCCTTTCCCCTTTCAAATTCCTTTCCTTGATTCTCATATTCCTGCCCCCAACCTTTTCCCCTCCTTTTTAAATTGGAACTAATGGTCAAATGAGGTCGCCATTGTTCCTACGTAAATGCCCGAGGGTATTTCTCAAGATGTTTTGCTTGTCTTTTCTTGTGAAGTGTGCATTAAATGCAGGGAGGGACATGAACCAAACATCTAAATCTGACGAAGATTTAAAATTTGATTAAGTAACATTAAAATGTTGAGAGATGAGGATCGTTGGTATTTAACTTGATAGCTACCCACGTTTTATCACACAAGATATTTGTCTACACTGCATTGGGCTATTATGAACGTAAATTATAATGGTTGTTTATAGTATGCATGGATGAGTGTTCAAATGCACAAACTGCGAACTCAACATAAAAGTAGGAACTTTCGATCAATACTAACATTTAATTGTTGTATGCGTCTCCCAGAACAGAAAATTACATGTTGCAAACTGCGGGGAAGTTAATATGATAGATGAACTGAGCTTTCCTGTCTTAATCACGAGGCTTTCTTGCAGTGTATATATCTTCTTCAGTTTTCAGCCTCTCAGAAACGAACCTCTCATTTTAAAAACTAATCCTCTTGGACAATCATGTAGGAGGAGCATGATGAAGATCTAACGTCAGTAATGGCCTTGAGATATCTGAGATCCTCAACGACACGGATCATATCACCAGAGAACTTTAATTCCAGTGTGCTCAATCTTGCCTCAATTCTTGAAGCATTTCCACTACCTTCTTCATCTTAGGTCGTTTAGCAGGTGTAGTATCAGTGCAGAGCAATGCAACCTTCAAAGCAGCAAGCATTTCTTTCCTCCAACTAAATGATACTGTGCTAAGCCTTGAATCGAGTATCTGCTCTGGAGTTTCCCCTCTGACTGGAGCACTATGAACCCACTTCACCAAATCTATGCCCTCATCGAAATCCTCATCAACTGGGGGTCGTGACGTCAGGATCTCAAGTAGAACTACACCATAACTGTAGACATTGCCAGGTGCTGTGACTTGCATTGTATATGCATATTCTGCGTCAAGAAATAAAACATGAAAGATGCGATTAAAAAAAAAAAGAAAAAGAATGGATGTATTTCTTATGGCTATCAAATTCCCCAACAGAACCATGATATGTAAGAAATTTTTAATGGTCCAATCACATGATGCTAAACAGGAAAAGAACACATGGACTTTTCAAGTTTTTACCAGAAAACCCATGGGAAACGCCTAAACAAATGTCCTTATTTTTATCATGTGTAATATTTGTGTTGGAAAATTGTATACCTGGTGGTATGTATCCAAAGGAACCAGCAACAGCACTAATGCTTGCGGTACCTCTGGTTGGGTCGAGAAGTTTTGATATCTCAATCTCCCCAAGCAAAGGCTTGAAATTTGCATCTAGAAGAACATTACCAGAAGAAATGTCAAGGTGGATAATTGCCACATGATGCAGGAAAGCCAGACCTTCTGCAACGCCGATGGCAATGGATAATCTAGTAGGCCAGTCGGGTTGATATTCAGGTTGCTTGCTAGATTCATGAAGAAACTGGGCCAATGTTCCATTGGGTAAAAAATGATGCAAGAGAAGAGCAACATCTTCATAAATAACATATCCGATGGGCCGAACCAGATTGTCATGACAGAGTTTGCTCAGCCTCTCAAGTTCCCTAATCATCTTGTTTTGGTGGTGGATTATTGTCTTATCCATGGACTTGAGTCTCCTAACAGATAAAACCATCCCAGAAGGCATGACTGCCTTGTAAACTGTACTGAAAGTACCACTGCTGAGCTTATTAGAATCCTTGAGGGTTGCCTTAACAACCGCATCAAGGTCTACAGCTTGTCTTAGATTCTCAACAAAGACACTCCCTGCTACTATGGTTGGTTTGTTATTAGTTTCGTCATCAACCATCCCAGCATCTTTGGCGGCTTTTTCTTGCCTTTCTCTAATCATAAACAGCAAGACCACCACAGTAACTGACATAAAAACTGCCAAACCAGAACCAATTACCGCAAGTACGATTCTGTAAGAAACCCTATGATGGTAGTTATTGCTGTCATCATAAATATCTCCACATGAAGAGTTTAATGGCTCTCCACAGAGCCCTTTATTACCCACAAAACTTGAATTGGGACTCTTTTGGAATGGCACAAATGCTGGTACTGGGCCGCTGAGCAAATTATTTGAAAAGTTAACCTCTATCAAGCTCAACATACCCTTCAGCTCAGCTGGGATATTGCCTGAGAGTCTGTTGTTCGAAACATCAAGAGAGACAAGTTTGTCCAGTCTTCCTAACTCAGGAGGCAGTGATCCATGAAGATGATTAAAGCTCAAATTTAAAGCAATCTGCAAGTTCCTAATGTGACCAATCTCGGAAGGGATAATTCCAGTCAAATAGTTACCGCCCATTTGCAACTCAAGAAGTTTTGCACAATTTCCAATTTCATGAGGGATCTCCCCTCCAATGGAATTCTGACCCAATAGCAAGAACTGCAGCCTGGACAACTTGCAGATGTCAGTTGGTAGTGTTCCATTGAACCTGTTATTGCTTATATCAAGCTTGTTAAGATTCCTACACCTCAAAATTGACTCCGGAATATTTCCAAATAGGCTATTTCCAGAAAGAATTAATTCCTGCAAGTTCATAAGCTGTCCAAGTTCTGGTGGAATCGTTCCACTGAATCCGTTCGAAGCTAAGTTCAGAAGGGTGAGATTAGAACACTGAGAAAACTCAGACACTACCTCACCAGAAAGATTGTTATTGTCTGCTTCAAAGTAGGTGAGACTACTAATGTTTCCTATGGTCTTAGGAATAGCACCTACTAGATGGTTGTTCCCAATTCGGATATTGGAAAGGCCTTGGCAATTCCCGAGTTCTTGAGGAAGATCACCACTCAAATTGTTCTGGGTCAGAACCAGAACTTCCAGCTTTCCTGAAGTAAAAATGCTTGCCGGTATAGGGCCTTCAAGTTGGTTTGAATGCAGGTTAAGAATTTCAAGCTCAGAAGCCAAGCCAAGATTATCCGGAATCATGCCACCTAGAAGATTCTCATAGGCAGCCAAAACTCTCAGATTGGTTAAGTTTCCCAGCCAAGAAGGTAGAGATCCATTCAGTTGATTACTAGAGACTTGAAACTCCTGCAATTTCTCTAGTCCATGAAGTTCACTTGGTATTTTTCCCACAAGCACGTTGTTGGAAAGGTTTAACGACATAAGATTTCTTAGGCCGCCCAATTCTGGTGGAATTGAACCTTCGAACTTATTTGAAGACAAATCAAGAACTTCAAGATCGGATAAATTTCCAAAAGCCGGAGGAATGTAACCATGAAAATTGTTATTTGAAAGGTCAAGCTGCCTAAGAGCTTTGAGCTGGGACACTAGAGTGACATTACCTCGGAGGTTTGCATGAGACAGATCGATCTTCACTACCATTGAGCGGTCATTGCAGCTAACGCCTTGCCAAGAGCAGTAACTTGAGTTGTTGGTGTCCCATCTTGGTACTTTAAGCTCTTGGTTAAGGGCAAGAAGTATAGTTTGATCCTGTAGCTCAGCACCCACAACTACAAGACCAGATTTTGACACATACCAAGCGACCACAAGACACAACAAGTGCGGAATTTCCATCACCGTACAATGTTCTTCCTTCACGTCTCAGAGCTTCTTCGCTTAAAGGTCTAACCGTACTACTACAGCATCAACACCACTTTGATTCTTCTGTTTTCCCCCCTTCACCCTCAACAAATCCCACTTTCCTTGCAAACCCGAGGAATTAGAATTAAAAATTAATCTTTACTGCATGCATCACCTCCTTCGATGAAGATTCCAAGCTTCTCTGCAGCCCCATATCACACATTAACTCCTTCAAGAAACCAAGTTAAGATTGCTTGAAAGGCTGAAACCTATGGATAACAACGGAGTGTGGCTACTCCTTAGTTCTGGGGCATAAAAGGCATACCCGAAAGATTTAAGGGTCTAAAGTTAAAAATCCATATCCAAGGAATATTAGAACGATGGGGCAAGACAAGGAGAAGGGTACATTATGAAGAGTGGATTGCGAATGATATGTGCATGCTTCCCCAAGATAAGAAAATGACTGCAGGGCGATAGAATGAAGAAGCAACGACTTCCCTGAATAAAAGTGAAGAAATGAGAGAAGGCAGCAGGTTCCAGCGTACAATGTTTTGGTACAGGAGTCAGGATTCACGGACCAGGTGTTTTTCTCTGTGTCACAGAGCCAGTGAATGAGAGAGACAGATTTGCGGGCTGGAGAAAATTGGGAAGGAAATTGTTTGCCTTGTGAGTTGTAAGCTTCACGAGAAATAGGCAGTGATTAGTGAATGAAAGCTGCATAAAACTCCTCTCTCTCTGACTGCGCCTTCATGGAGGGTCGCTACCCTTTAAAGCATATATTTAAGCATCGCAACATTGCCCACATACTTTGGAACTATTGCGTCGTGGGAAACAAATACCTTACGAGTATTCTTGGAATGCAATCAACTCTTGTCTTACAAAAAACAAAACTCCCCTATTTTCAGTAATCTGAGCTTAATGGTTGAAAACAGAAAACCCGTGCAGACTGTAGAGAGAGAAGAGTGTGTTTCAATTACTTCCCTAATGCTTTTTAATTACCAGTATTGCTAAAACGAATAGACGTAGTCAACATATTCAGCAAAAGTAAAGAAGAATATGGCAAAAAAAAAAAAAAAGATTTGGTTAATGAGAAAGGACCCTACAGAAGAATCTACTTGCAATGCCCTAAAGGCAAATTGATTTGAGAAGGCAATGAGATTGTCCATAATACCTAATCCTAGGATTCCCCCTATGTAAGCTTATTTTATTTATGTTAGGCGTTAAGATTAGACGTACCATTTTCAGAAGACATTGCAATAGATTTGTTAAATATTCCCAAACAAATTTCTGCACAGGCAGAAACCAGAGAACCGTCTTTCATTTTTTTTTTTATATTCATTTTCCCTCAGTTGTCCCATCCGTGGGTCTCCCCTACTGATTCAGTATTTTACACTCAAACAGATTACGCAAACATCCCCTGGTTTTCGTTTTTTGTTCTGATGAAAAACAAAATCATAACAAGTAAGCATCAAAGGGACTGGGGGCGTGTATCAGAAAAAAAATTTGTACAAGTCAGTTTGAGCACACCATATACCTTGAATGAAACCACGCTGATTCCATCACCAAGTTACACTGTCAATTATAAGGTAATTTAGATGTATTTCACACTGTTTATCTATCTTACAAAACCCATCTTTTTCTCCTTGTTCATGTCACGAAATTTTAACTTTGATCGATCTCTGTGTATAGTATTATACTATCAAAGATTCATCCTTGAGATTATCTCACTTAAATAGGTGCAGATTGTAGTTCTTAGCTTCCTAATTAAGTTCAACTTAGCTTTATTGGTCGAGAGGGAAAGGACATGATTGGGCAATCAAACTGTCCAATTACTCTCTCCTATGGTTCTTGATTCCGACCCTCCCCTGTGTGCTAGGAACGGAGGCATTTCTTTATTCTTGAAGACAGCAAAACAAAGGGATCCACATTGAGCAAGAAAAATATCAGTAGTATGGCTGTGTAAAATAATACGAGACAGCCAATGTGCATTCCAGCAAGTTACACTATTATGCTTTCTCAATGTTTTTCGGTTGGATTTTTTTTTTTTCCTGGGACTTCTTATTAGAACCTTTTAGTACAAAAGATCAAAGACATAATAAGAAATTACAACTAAACATGTTTATACATGATTACTGTATAAGTAACGTTTGTTGTATCTGGTTTCAAAAGCTTACTTTAAAAAGCACGTTTTGTCCTTTAATTGTTATTATTGCCACCGTTAATTACTACACAAGGTATGGCTACTGCTTTCTGCTTGAAACTGTATTATAATATCCATAAAGTACCAAACTTTCTTCACAAAGTCAATCACAATGAATGCGGGAGGTGTGAAGTGTGGACCATTATTTGCCTGAAAATAAAGAAGAGAACAACTGGAAAAGTGGCTTAATGGATTCCATTGCAGGCTCAAAAAGAAATAATAGTAAACTGCTGCAAAAATTGAACTGCAACCATGGGCACAACTGGACAAAAATAAACTGCTATTTATCTTTGTTAAAATATTACCAATCTCACATGAGCATCAGTGATGGTGATACATGTCATTGGACTCTGATTATCTAACCCTGCAATCTGATACGGCTTTTATTATGAAGTATACTGGGCATCACTATAAATTTATCATAAGGTGAAGGGTCACTAAGATGTGAGCTGAAATGATTGTGTTCAGTAACAACTTGTGTGAAAGTAAATTTTAAACTGTAAACAGTAAATACGTACAGCTTTAAATACATGAACCCCAAACAAGGACCTAATGTGTGCTTGAGATAATAATTGAAGGAGTCACATAATCAAAGTCTGTACATTTGTAGTCATTATTGTGATTATTTTGGTCTCACAAAAGAGAAATCAAAGAGAAGCAGAAGGCAGAGTGATTTGAAATGGGGGTGGGTGGGGCCTCATGAGGAATGGGGGAAGGAGTGAAGCATCTTGCAGACAAGTAGGGTCAAGACATGTCTGTGTGACAGTAAGCGACCACCACCACACATTATTATCATTATCAATATATATTATATTATAATAAAGTGAAAATAAATAAATAAACAAATCTAGCAATAAAAATTGAAAACTCAACATTCCCTCTGATCAAAGTTTTCGGCTATCTCTTAGCTTTAGACGAGAGAAAAAGGGAAGGACACAATCATACTTGTCTTACCACTCTTACTTTCATTTTCCCTCCCTCTCCCATTTTTCCCCCCTTTTTCCTGTTGATTATTACCGAAATTCCTTCAAAAAGGTCTTGCGTTTTCAAAAAGCATCTTTTCCTTTTGGCACAAAAGTGTGAAGAAGAAGAGGAAGAAGATGGACGTAGAGACAGAGTATGGCAGAAATTCTGCAGAAGTATCGATACTTTAGAAGTAGCTTGCTTGATAATACAATATTACAACATACTCATACAAACATACATTGACTTTATACTTCAAATAATGCAGACATCCCACCGCCTGCATGTTTTTCTGCATCATCATCCCACATTTGGATTTTCTTTTTCTTTTTTTCCCCTTCTGGTTCAACTCGTTTAATACATCATCTCTAATCTACTTACTTACATATTGGTCCAGAAAAAGAGATGTGAATATTATAATGAGCATTTGATTTCTGACATGGATGGTGGTGGGTTACTGCACCAGTGGGTTAAAACTTAATTATAAAATTGATGAATGATTGTCACTTGAGTGAACAGTGACAAGGAAATGATACTTTAATGAGATAACAAGAACTTGTTTGTTTTTTTTGTTTTTGGCCAAAAGATAATAAGAGGTTTGACGAGGAGAGGTTAGGGAGAAGGGAGAGAAAAATGAGGAAAGCAAAAGAAGGACATGATTATGAGAGCAAAATAGGTGTGACGCTTGGATGATGAGACCCTTGTTTGATGCCAAAACAAAACAAGGGACCCACCTGTAAGCCACAGCCAATGACAGAAGCAGGTGAAACGAGCCTTTGGTATGTACTGAGCAAGAGAAGTATGATTAATTAATACTACCTGCAGTTCTAAATATGGAAAAAAAAATTAATTAAATTAATTATACTTTGAAGATGCACAATAAATTAAAATCTTATATTTAGGATCAAGAAAATTTTTTTTTTTTACTAACTTTATATTTAGGATTTGAGAGTAAATGGAAATAGTGAAGAAAATTTAAAAAAAAAACATTGTAAAAAAAAAAAAAGAAGGAAGACATGACTCCACTAATGCATGTGCATGGATGATGGGTAATTGAGATGCATATGGCCTCCAACAAACAAAAAAGCAGATGGCCCTTTTTCTGTGTGGAATCTCTTGTGACAGAGACCGCCCTCTCTCTTTACTAGACAAGCATCATGGCCCTTGTATCATTTCCTGTCTCTCCCTCCTCTTTCATTTCTGCTCCTATTCCATTCAATGCCTAGCGGACTGGTAGCCAGTGGTGAGAAAGTTGATGTTGTTTTTACCTGTATTTTAGCATACTTGCAATTTCTTATACTGGCCTCATCTTATTTCTTCATTCTTCTGGATGTATAATGGATGGATTTTGGATTTACAGCACAAAGTTCACTACTTTCATACAAATGTGACGAAGCGCACTCACTGAGACGTTATAAAACCCTCTTTTTTTTTTGGGGTAGAATTATAAAACCTTTTATTAAACATTGGCCATTGATGCACGCTCAGCCGTCGTCGCAAGATTATCCTTCGTCGTTCCGGGCTTAATATTGGGCCAAGGATCCCTCATTGGGTCTCCAGGTTTAGAAGAATAATAACAATAACGGCCCATAAATTTTGAAACCTTACGGCTGGCCCTTTTTTAAGAAAAGTTTGAGAGAATCAGGTGCGGGTCGGCTTCCCGGGTCATACCAGTCGTTCTGCAAAGGATCGGTCCGTCCCGACATCCCCTGAACTGAGGGTCGATTAACGCCTATAACCCTATCAGCTTAGCCGAACCGGGGGGAAAAAATTAAAACGGGGGACGTCAACGATCATGGCATGCAATGGCCTGGCATGCAAGTCCAACTGCTACAACGACGAAGAAGCGGGAGTAGCAGATGTAGCCTCATGCACCCAATCAGCTGAGCGGACCAAGTCAGGCGCTGCAGAAGCCAATTCAATCACTAACACTCTCTGCATCAAGTGTAAGGTAAAGGAGTCCATTTCCGGGTACGGTGGCATTGATGATGGGCGGTTTTGCGCTGATTGCTTCAGGAATAATTTGTTTGGGAAGTTTAGATTCGCCGTCACTTCGAATGCCATGATTACTCCGACGGACAAGGTTCTCGTCGCATTCTCAGGCGGCCCTTCTTCTAGGTCTTTCCTTTCTTTCCGTCTACTGCAATTGCTTTTTTCTTTTTCGTGTATGTGTGTGTAGGTGAGTGGAGTTGTTGCTGAGTAAACTGTTGATTACCCATAATTCAGCGATAGATACAAAGATATATATATGTTTAATATTTTACAGTTTTATAAATAATCTCTCAAGCATAATAATGATGAGAAATTGATTTGAAAAAAAAAAAAACGATTTAGAGTGCAAAGGGTTGCTTTGTTCGATCATCCTTGTAATGAAAACGCATGTTTTTCAGGGTAGCGTTACAGTTTGTTCATGACATGCAACATAGAGCCCTGAAGAACTTTGATGCAAGTAGAGATAGGTCATTGCCAGTATTCGGTGTGGGAGTTGTATTTATTGACGAGAGTGCCGTTTCTCCAATTCCTTCTAATGAGCTAGAGAAGGTAGTCAAAGACATCACTTCGATTGTGGCAAGTCTAGCTCCGCCAACAAAAGAGTTGCATGTTGTGCCAATTGAGGCCGTTTACTCTTCGGAATCTAGTGATAGAAGGGACAGGTTAATCAAACTGGTCAACGGTGTAAGTGATTCAACTGGAAAGGAAGATATGTTGCTTTATCTTCGCATGTTGGCCCTGCAAAAGGTTGGGATCTGAATCTCAAAACTCATTTTAGCCTCAAACTTACATTTGCTGGAAAAGTTCATCCATTTGAAATTTTTTATCATCATCTAGGTTGCATCAGAATTTGGATACAACAGACTAGTATTAGGTTCTTGCATTTCAAGAATTGCTCGCCACGTTATTTCGGCCACTGTGAAGGTATGTTGTTGAATTTTGATAAAGTTGAAGACTTGAAGTCCTTGTAAGGTTGTAAATCGTGAAGTCTTGTTCATAAGTATGCCTGTTCTAATGTGATTTACTCCAACAAGTAGTTACTGGCGGTTAATTGTTATGCACTCCACCAAATTGCTTGCGTTTTATAGTAATCCTTACTCTCACCCATGTTTCCCCATTTTCATTCCAAATTAGGAGGACTGTCAGTAAGCATTCTTGAATTCCAGGATAATTGACGGGTTTTCATATCCATCTATATGTTTTGACAGGGCCAAGGATATTCCTTACCTGCAGAATTCAGTATGTTGATGCGAGGTGGGGAATCCCTGTTGTGCTTCCTCTTCGTGACTGTTTTGCCCAAGAGATCAACATGCTTTGCCGTCTTGATGGGTTTGTAGTTACATGGCTATGCCTTTTACATTCTAACTTTTCTTCTTCTTTTTTTTTTTTTTGGAAAAAGAAAAAGGTTTCTTCTAATTTCATTTTTCTCAAGCTTTTCTAAAATTCCACATTATTTTAGGGGTATTGTGTCCATGTGAGCGTATTTTTCCAAAAAAAATTATATATCCCTTTCTTAACTGATGTCCTTGGTCCTTGGCAGAGCAGTCTAAAGACCTCGGTGCTGTCTGCTAATCCTCACTCTGGCATCAACAGCTTGGTCTCATCCTTTGTGCAACTTTTGCAGGTATGAGTTAGTATTTTCTCCCCTTTCCTTAATGGACAGACGAGTGCATAGGTAGTTTGAGTATAATTCTTTTGGGAACAACTTATTGTAACGCTGAATTTGAAGTTATATTAGGAACACACTTCTCTGCGTCAGGGTTGAAAAAGATTATTTGTTAGCTATGGTTATTCTGCTCAGTGCTTGCCTTTTTTAGTTTAAACTCTGGTTGGAAAGTGCTTTTTATGAGATTTTTAGTCATTCATCATTAGGGTTTGCCATTTTGGGTGGAATAACATGCTTATGCTTGCAACTATACCTGCCTTTTCAGTTGAATTCAAGGTTGCGTTTATTTCCTTTAAACTTAAAGCAAGTCATTAATAGAAAATATGTTTGCAGGAAGAAAACCCATCACGAGAGAGCACTATTGTAAGAACAGCTGGAAAACTCATTCCATTCCATTTCAACAGGATTCCTGAGATTGTCGATGGTAAGGTTCCTTTGGCAACTCAGAGACGCCAGAAGAGATACAATCTCAAGGCCAACGAATCTGTTTCCTCAGAATCATTCTGTTATCTCTGCAATAGCCCTCTTGACAAGTCTGAGACTGTTGAGCTAAGCAATCTTGAGAACTGCGGCAGTAGTGATATTTTTGGCGCTTCCTGCTGTTCTAGTTGTCGCTTTCAGATACTTCCAAGAGATACCATGTCATTGGAGCAATTTTATACACTTTTACCTCAATTAATGCTTGCACGATCAAAGCAAGTAAACAACAAGAATTTGAGTTTCCTGAGGTGAGTATTTAGTTTGGTGATACTGAAAACACAATAGGTTAAATTTGAGTTCGGTGATATTTCAGACGAAGGATTTTCTGCACATCTCTAGAATAAGTAGGGTGCGAATAAGAATCTGCATTCACATTACCCTATATTCACCGGTATTTGAAATGGAAAGAATGGAAGGAGAGCAGAAGAAATATTGAATACTGAGAATTCTCATATAATCTGTGGTTCCGTCTTCCATCGCCTGGCTGATATATCTCAAATAGAGTGGATCATTTTGATTATCATGACTGATTCTAATCTTTGAGGAAGTACAGTTTCCAAATTAAATATAAAATGTTAAAATCTTGCGTATCATTTGGAAATTTGCATTCTTTTGTTGTGGTACTGCGTTCCAGGTTCTGCCTCCTTCTCTGAGAAGGGGTTCTGTCAATCGAAACTCGCGTCAGTTATGCTGCAAAACATCCCGCGTCCTAATAACCCATAGTGAGCTATCATCTTCACAAATAATTAACAGGTCGACTCGTTCTTTATTTCATGGGGCCCGATATAATTTGCATAATTTCTGCTGTGGTTCTCTGCTGTTGGATCACAACTCACAAAGTATATCCTCTTGGTTGTGATCTACTTTTGTAAACTTCAAAGCTTCTGCTGTCGGATCATGACACGGTAATACTCTTGTTTTCAGGGAACAAATACAAGATTGCTTGCTCTCAGACAGCGAAGATGAAACTTAGGTTCAGATTGATCGCTTTCAGACAGTGAAGATGAGGCATTCGAGGTTACTCGGTCATTCCAAGGAAGGGGAGCAGAATTGATTACTGAGATTCCCTGGCCTCCGTCAGAGTACCATAATGATTTTTGCTGATTCTTTATGCTTATTATTTATCAATATCTTAATATGTACCGATTTATATGACCATGCATACTGTTATGTCAGGTCTTTTAAAATATTGATTGTTTTTGCCCCGAGCAGAAAGAAAAAAGGTAATGATTATGTAGTTGCTTCTGGCTTCGAAATGAGAAGCCTTCTCTGAATGTACTTCGTTGGCCACCTCAAAATAAATGCTTTAACAGTTAAAACAGATTATTGCAATCAAGCCGAGACACATTGTAATGCTCCTGTAGAATTTATGCACAAGATTTCAATTCGGTCCGCCTGAACCGAATCAAGAGAGAGGGAAAGTACCTCAATAGCATCACGGAAGATTTTTCCAGTAGGCCAAAAAAAAAAAAAGTTCGAAAACTAGATTGGCTAAGGAATGAAAAACTCTTCTTTTGTTACATGAATCCTATTTTCATTTCATCATTACTTGCGGGGTCGCAGGGAATAATTGTAAACATTTTATTTACAACCTTGAGTTTAAAATATACACAATCATGCTAGATAAGCTTTCCTCGGTACATTTCTCCCCCACAATCTCAAGCGCACACAATTGTACTTAAAAACATTTCATGTGAAATAATGTTCACCAAAATTTAGAAAGAAACTCCGGCATCTTAACATTTAAAGCCAAGTATTGGTATGTATATGTCCAGAAATCAAAAGGTAGTTACTGTGAGGCGGTCTGAGAGAATAATTCCTCCAGCCGATTTTCCTTTACCACCACACCGTATTTCTGAGTAAAAACTGCACCTTTGATAGAATCAATGCTAGCATCATTGGCATCGGTAGCAGATATGGTGAAGTATTCATTCAGGTTGTGTGTTGTTCCATCTGCGTGGTTAAAGTTCCTTAATGAGCAAAACAAATGGGATTCGACTTATCCAGAAAAATAAATTTATTGATGCCAAATACATAAATTAGACTATACCATCTTAAAATTGGCATCCTTTCATTCCATCCCATACATAGCAGGGTATGACCCAAAGTATCAATCATCATGTTCAAAAAACGAGGAGCATAATATAGAAAAGATTTTAGGAGAACCTTGTTCTCCATGGATTGAAGTTTACCAAATTATAGTCATGATCCAACGCGGTTGATTTTGCTTCTAGCTACAATAGTCAATTTTTTAACACTTGTGCCATTACCTTCAGCGACAATGGGCTCATGCAAAGGAGGTTCTGCAATCCATTTTCCATCAGGGTCTTTCATGTGCCTTCTATCAGATGCAAAACAACGAAGAAATACTGGAGCATGCACAACTCGGAATAACCTGATAATCAGAGAAGCCTTTTCATGTACTCCCATATTTAGTATTTAGACATGCTAGTATTGCATAAACAAAGGTGACAAAACCTATCAATTGAAAATTAAGCTTGTCTTCAAACAAAAAATGAGATATGATTGTTAACAATGAGATATCATTGTTTACCAAAAGAATATATGTAAAAAAGAAAGTCAACTGTTTGTTATTTTCCCAAGTCAAGCAACATCAACATGTAACCGATCAGGATATTACAGGTTAACGTGGTAATCGTTTCCCATAAACAAAAAGAGAGCTGAAAATATGACTTCTAATTGCCACATGAACAAGAAGCTACATTTTAACACACCATACTATGCCGATAAAGCAGAACATAATCACAGAAAAATTGATGGTGCATTACCTATGATAATCGGGAAATAGCTGAAAAGATGGACGAATCGTTTCCAACACATATGAAGCTAGAGGTGAAGGGAACAGAAGACTTGAATCCAAGTCCCACACTAGAGGTGAGTCACCTCCCCTACTTCTCTGTAACATCAATCATAAAGAAGCATGATAAAAAAAAAAAAAAAAAAAACCCTTTTGATCACCAAATCTAGATATATAACTTAGTAAACAGGCTTTGTCAACTCGTTCACAGTCAAAAAGTATTGAGCCAAACCTGAATACAAATGACATGATAATCCCAGAGAACAATCCCATCTGCTCTTTTGCTAGCTTTTTGATGCCACAGCGCGATCTAGAGAGTTAAAAACAAATGCTAGTGAAAAGCAAATTCCATTTTTTGAACAAATAAAAAGCAACCCTTACAAGTCAAGTACACTGAGCAATGGATAAAAAAGGCAGTGCAGAATAGTTACAAATGTTCTCAGTACTCTGCCTCCATGTCATCACAACAGCAACAGCAAATATGAAAAAGATAAGAAATAGATACATTATAAATAGCAATTATTGACAGTTCCTAATTCACCGGCAAGAACAGTGGCACTCTCACTGTCATTCACACCTTGGGCGTGTGCGAGTGTAAATATGTTCTAAATCATCATCATCATCATCAATAGATTATTAATGATGTCAACAAATAAAGTTGGCATATTTCAGAAGAACTGAACTCTAGCCCAAAAAATTGTGTCATTCAAATAAGGTCAACAAACAAATAAAGCATGCCTGTCTCTTTTCATTGGAAATGAAAACAACAAAAAGATCAGATCCGTCAGCATCTGCTATTCCATCAGCGCATAACTTCTTGCAAAGCAGGTATACATTCTCCTCACTACAAATAAAACAGGGAAGGAAAATCATATGTTGATACAGCAGCTGAAACAGAGATAAAAACCTTAAAACAACTACCAAGGACCAACAAGCATCGTACATTACTGAATCTATATATTTATATATAATATAAAATCTATAGAAAGCTCCATAAGCTATTGACAATCCTCCCCTCAAGTTACATGCCAAATGCAGTATAGTCTATATTACAAAATTGAAAAGAAAATGAAAATGCTAACTGCAGTTGCTTAACAATAGCAGATACGGAGTGAACTACCACTTCTCAAAACGTTGAGATAGTAATAAAACGCAAAAGTCGGATCCGAATCATTGTTTAACACCAAAGACAAAACCCAAAGAAGAATAAATTTGTAAAATGAATTTGGTTTCTGCACATATTGATATGAAAAACTTAGTTACCATCAACATTTATAACGTTACCTTTCAAGTAGTCAGTAATTGCCACCAAAAAGAACTTTGCATGATCACAATCCCGGGCAGAAAACCCTAAAATAATCACATACTGAAGAGAGAGATTTACCAATAATAAGGAGTGTGATGGAAGTGAGACACATCCAGATTGCTCTGTTCCAGTGCAGAGGTCGTCATTCCTTGTTCAGTAGCCACCCTGCTTCAACAACAACTAGCTCGCCCAGGGACAGTGCTCCGGCACCTGCAATCTTGCATAGTGTTACTCTTGTCCCTCTGTCTCGTAGATCTCCGGCTTGGATTTTTTTCATCTACGTGGGCTTCGTTATGTATTGGGCCAACGAGCCCCGGAAGAAAAACCCCAAACCCGCTCACGTGGCTTCACATTGTTCAAAACGCAGCGTTTAACGATTTGCCTCCACCCAGCGCGCATCTCAATTCGTTCCCCATTTGGGTCTGCCCAACGAACCTTGTTGACCCTTGTGGAGGCGTGAGGATTGAAGAACGGCAAGGATCACGCACAGTTCTCACGCTGCAGAAGTGAATTAGGGCACGGAAGGAGAATATTTAGCTACCTTTGTGATAAGTTCTGGTTGTATTTCTGTGTTATTTTTACATTCTCGGTAGGTTTCTTTCTTTAGCAACTCTGCTGAATTTTTTTTTTTCCGGTTGGTTTGGTGTAGTGTTTGATTTTCTCTGTTCTATTCTGAATTGAGCTAAATTTCGCTGGGCTTGCATTTATTAACTGTAAGTTTGAATTTGGTAGCGAGTAATCCAAAGATCTTGCGGCCAGCATTAAGTCACTATGTTGAAGGGCAAACGTTATTGAATCTCCCGCTAGTGATAATTCAATGTATGAAAGGTAGGGTTATGAATCGAATTCTAAACTAGGCAAAAGTTACACTGTTCAAGTTACTTGCTTAGACTACATGATTATCGATCATTTGAACTTTAAAATAGTTGTTTGTCTTACAGGAAATGGCTAATCACACTGATTCACTTATTCCATTAGACATTAATGCCAATGAATGTGCGGTTGATGTGGCATATCATTCACCAAAGGAACGTGGCCCTGAAATCCGTAATTCAGATGAAAATGATGTTGTTCCTACACCACATAACGGTATGATATTTGGTTCGGAGGATGAGGTGAGATCATACTATGCAAAATATGCCAGCCAAGTAGGTTTTGGCGTCATGACAAGAACCTCAAGGAAGGTAGCTGATGGCAAGATTGGGTATTTTATACTTGCATGTTCTAGAGAAGGATTTAGAAGAAACAGTAGAAGAAATCCCATCAGAAGTGTTCCATCAAGGAAACAGAAGTGTGAAGCCAGGATCAACGTTTCTTTATGTAAAGATGGATTCTACAGGATTCAAACAGTTACGCTTAATCACAATCATGAACTGAGTCCAGGTCAGGATATTGACATGCGAGCTAAGAGGAAACTAGACCCAGAAGATCAAACTGAGGAGCAGATGAACAAGAGTTTCCGGTCTTTAGTGGTTGGAAATGGGGTTTATGATAATGTGACATTGTGTCCAAATGATTGTGGAAGCTATATTCGGACAGGAGGCCGGTTGATTGGTGCAAATGGAGATGGTAATGCTCTTTATAAATATTTCATGCGCATGCAAGAACAAGATTGCAATTTCTTCTATGTGATTGATTTGGATGAATATTTATGTGTGAGGAATGTTTTCTGGGCTGATGCTAGGAGTAGAGCTGCATACAAGTCATTTGGTGATGTGGTAACATTGGATACAACATATGTCTCTGACCAATACAAATTACCCCTCGTGTCTTTCGTTGGAGTGAACCATCATGGGCAATCTATACTTTTTGGTTGTGGGTTGATGTCATGCAGGGACATGAAGTCGTTTGTTTGGTTGTTCCAATCATGGTTACATTGCATGCATGGTGTGTCACCAAAAGGCATCATAACAGATGAATGCAAGGCCTTGCAAAATGCACTTAAAATTGTATTCCCCTTTGCTCGACATCGTTGGTGTTTATGGCATATAATGAAAAGATTTCCTGAAAAGTTAAGTCAGCGTGCTGACTACAAGTTGATAAGTTGTCGTTTAAAAACTGCTATATATGACACACTTACTCCCAATGAATTTGAGATGAATTGGAAAACAACCATGAAGGAATTTGGTCTACAGGACAATGAATGGTTGGATGAGTTGTACCTTGAGCGACATCGATGGGTGCCTACCTTTGTAAAGAGTGAATTTTGGGCTGGAATGTCTACCATTCGATATGGTGAAATTATGCATCCTTTTTTTGATGGCTTTGTTGGGTGCCAAACTACATTGAAACAATTTCTTGATGCATATGATAATGCATTGCAAGCCAGGGCAGAGAAAGAGTTTGAAGCTGATTTCCGCTCATTTTGCATTAGTCTTTCTTGTGCTACTAAGTCTCCATTTGAGCGGCAGTTTCAAACTGCTTACACTCATGCAAAGTTTTTGGAGGTTCAGCAAGAGTTTGTTGGAAAGGCTGATTGTAACATGGTGGTTGTTCATGATGAAGGTTCTGTTTGTCGTTATAATGTTATTGAAGATGTGATGGTAGAAGGTAAACCTAAAGAAGCTTCATTTGGAGTTATATTTGACAGGATAAACTATGATGTGAAGTGCGCTTGCCACATGTTTGAGTTCAGAGGAATAATATGTAGGCACTCGCTTGCTGTACTGTCCCAAGAGCGAGTTAAAGAGATTCCATGTAAGTATGTTTTGGATAGATGGAGAACAGATCTAAAGAGGAGACACGCATACGTTAGGACCAGTTACACTGTTAAACAACTCAAACCTCGAATTGAAAGATTTGATCTGTTGTGCAAGCAATTTGACTCTGTCGCTGAAGTTGCTGCTGAATTTGAGGAAACAAGTGCGTTTGTAAGTAATACCCTTTGTGACTTGAAGGAGAAACTGGAAGCATGGGCAAGCCATATGAGAAACTCATCTGAGGCGGCAGCACCAATAAGCTGTGCTATTAACGGTGCTTCTTGAAATACAAGTAAGAACACGCTCATTTCATCAATTGTATTCGACTAGGAATATTTCTTTTGCAAGCATAGTATCAAAGACAAATGTAAATGCAAGAAAAATTGAGCTTCAGCAAATATAAAATTTGCGTTGTTTGCAGCCTCCAAAGAAGTTCACTATATGATGTAATTAGAGACACCAACGAGCTTCCTTTTTGGAGGTCCGACGGGAAAATTTTTCATACCATGCAACATTCGAGGGTAAATATAATGACATTAGAAGCTGCAGGTATTAATATATTCCTCCGGTCTTTAATGTAGGACTCATTTTATAATATAAAGTATATTACAAAATGGGTTTTACTTTTAAGTACTTTTAAGAGCAGAGGAGTATAATTTATTGTTCTGGCCAAATACATTTGTAGATATATAGAACTTATTAAATTCCTTTTTATTTAGCGATATAACTAAAAAAAAAAATTTTTAAAAAAAGATGGCCGCAGTGTTAATGATGGCGGAGAAAAAGTCATCGAGATACAAGCCATCTAATGAATCCATAAAACCAATTGTAAAGCATAGTTTAGTATTTGCTGTCCAATGTATCCATGTATAGATTGACCAGGAATCGGTGGTGTGTTCCGGTGGAGCCGAAAAGGTAGTACATTATTATGGAGTGACTTGACCTGAACTAAACTATGATTGATAGTTTGGTTGCGCCAGCTTTTTTGGTTTTCTATGTATTGGTTTGGATATATTTATCACTTATCAGGTTTTTGATATGGGAGTTTGGGCATGTGTGTGCAGTTTAGCACATTTGCTGAAATTATTTCCCTTAGAAAACCTGCAGTGGCGTAATCTAACATCAGCCTGGCCTAATCAAGAGAGAATTTTTTTGAAGTGCTTGGCATCACTATTTGAATCTAAATTATTATTAGGAGTTTTAGCTGATAACAAACCAAATGAGAAGATTTTTTATTTGGCCAGCACATAATACTTTGTTCATATTAAGGGATTTATACTACTGTCAGTCCTTGTACTCGTCTTATAATCTTCAGTGTTAATTTACCTGTTTTCCTTTGCTTCTCTTTGGTGTTAACTTGGTTGAAATTTATACTACCAAACAAGTTGTTATATCGACTCATGTCTTGTTTGATGACATAAAAAGCACGTCTTGGTGGTGGGATTATTATCATAAAAGGCACATCTTGGTGGTGGGTTCGTTATCATGAAATCGTTGGTCACTCTTCTAGTTAACACTTGACAAACCACAGTATTTAAATAATGACTATTTTTCAAAATCCGTATACTAACGTAGACTTGTATCAGTTTATATGAAAATCTTAACTTTTCAAAAAATAAAAAAATAAAAATCACGTAAAATCTTGCAGACAAAATCAGGTATTATTCTTCCGGTCCTAAATGTAAAACCTTTTTACACATTAGTATAAGGATTTTATATTTAAAACCGAAAGAGTATTACATAACTTTTGGATGAAGTAATGGTGTAAATCAAAATTAACAACAGAAGACATTTAGAATAGATTTTATTGATCACTTGCACTTATTATTATAACGCCAATAAAAAAATCTTAAATAAACACTTATCTTAAATAATACGTTTAAGTTTCAAGAATTTAAACAGAAAGTACGTACGTAGCTTCTTCTATTTTTTTAAAAAAAGGAGGAAATTATTGAGCGAACAGCAAATCACACCCTCGCAAGTTATCTTGACAGGAAAGCACGCCAACTTAGTTGTCATGACACAAAAATGGTGTCCTGCTATCACTTGTACAGGGTTGATTTGTTTCGTCTATTTGAAATTTTTTTATATATAATTGCGACATTACAAGATAATGATATAAAAATGGATATCCATAATATGGAAATAATTAGTTTTCACTGCTTGTTGATAAACCAATTTTATAAGTCAACTGAGTCAAATTTGTTGCCTAATTTTCTAAATTAGTCATCTGCTGATGAAACATCCCCTAATTTTAGAGTTTGAAGAGGTTCGTTGTGAAGTTTTAAACATCAAAAGATTTATCCGTGCATAATACTCTACAATGCTTACGGAATTGTGTATAGAATTATATTATACATGTACTTGAAATGGATTTAATCATATCAACGGATAGTTGGCCGGAGGAAAAAAATCATACCAATGGAGAGGATTAAAAAAACAATAAAGAAATTAAAATACGCCAACGTCACGAAAAATCCACGCAACTTTAATATTTCTACGGGGTTAATGTGAATTTTACACTATTAAATATAAAACACAATTGATGGATCCAATCGGAAAACAGAAAATATGAAAAGAAAAATAAGAATCTTTAGAAATGGCGGTGGTGGCGGTCGCGCCAACTGGAAAAAAAATATATCGTTGTTCGTTATAAAGTCCTGGGTCTCTCCCTTGTCCATTTCCCCAACCAAAAAGCCACCGCCCTAGCCGTCCAATACAAGCTTCACCCCTCCCAGACACACACTTGGACTGCGTTTGGGATACCAGATAAAACTAAATTTTATGACTAGGCAATTTTTTCTTTACGTTTTAGAATAAAAATAAAAACAAACAATTACCTTTTTTTATATTGATGATACTATAATATAATGAAAAGAGACGAGTTAAAAGCAAATGAAAGGAGCACCAAATGTCTCGGTTCCATGTAGAGCTACAGGGGAAGTGAGCGAAACTCTTCAAGGCTCTCAAAAATCAAACCGAGAGAAAATAAGGCCTTTGAAGAAACAATAAAGAAATTAAAATACTCCAACAATACTTGAATTGTTATGTTTTGGTCAAATAGTAATATTTGGATTAATTAGTTGATCCTGCACGTATACATTAACGTCTGAAGTGGGTCATTTTGATATTGAATCAGATACATAAATAATACACGATATTTTTGTATAATTTGAGGTTTGAACAAAGGTGATAGCGACTCATCCATTTTATTATGGTTTAATTTGTCACTCTATCAATTGTAGATATGGCCATATGAGCTGGCTTTAATTTGCTAATACTCTTCTTATCACTTCAAAATATTTATTCTTAATTATAGCCATGATATCTGGTCCACCCAGTGAATATTCCTTTATATGCCAATCCATAAATACATGTCCTAGAAGCTTTCCTCGTTTCTTTTTTTTTTTTTAGCCATTTTCGCATATTTACCCTTTCGTCCCCAGCAGGGTGGCCCGCCATGGCCGTGATGCCTCTCATCCTTGTATTTATGAGGGACCCGCTTAAAATCTCTCTCCCTTTCCCCACCTCTGTTTCTATTATTATATATATATGATTTAATAATAAAGATGTTAATAATTAATTTACAGACTAGAGTTGGCATTCATGATGTTGATCTTGGCACGATATAAGAGATATTGCAGACCAGAGCCTGCCGGATTCATATACTAAAAAGTGAAGTGCAGGTTCCTTTATTATTTTTAGAACCTGCTCGCATTGATTTCTGAATTAGCTAATTATTTATGCAACATGGTGCTGGTGCTCGTAGTGTTTAAAGTTTTAGACATTGGGAATGTAAAATAATAATCCAGATTAATGAAACTAGTGGTACTATTTTTGGCGTGCAAGTAAGGAAATTAAAAAACATGAGAAATAAGGAACCTCTTACCTGCAATCTCTCTCTAAGCAAAGGGAATTCTCTCTCTTTAAGCTCAAGTGACTTCTTATAAAGTCTCCTTTAAGTACCCTGTGCCTCTAATGCGCTCCAAAATCAGTGATTTCCATTGGCTTACATTTTTAAAAGAGCACTGAACAAGAACTAATTTGATCATATGTGTTAATGGGATAATATGAAAGAAAAATTTTGTTGAGAGAAAGAGACATCTTTTTCTCCAAAGAGTGTAAAATGTGTGTGTTTTTAAATACAACGGCTATGGAATCATGACCATGTTTTTCTTTTGGGAGGGAGGGGGATAGTTAAATATAACCCCAGAAATAACAAATTCACGGAATACATATAAACTATCTCTGGTTTTTAAAATAAAAATTAATTAACTAATTTAAACATATTAAGAAAATTAATTAAATTAGTTATTTATAATAATTAGGTATTGTCTTTCTAAAATATCTTTACTAATCAAGTGTATTGGTTCAAACCACTATTATTACAAGAATTAATTTGAAAAAAATGGATAAATATGAGAGACAAAGTAATTGAATTTTATATTTAGGATCAAAATAAAAGTCAAATGAGTTCTTATATTAAGAACCAGATGTAGTATTTGCCAACAAATTCAATGAACATATAGCATTTACAAGTTGATATCTCCTTCACCTAGGCATTTGGCAAGCTAGCCAGTATAAGTATCAATTCCTTCAAACACATGATTATATCTGATCATTTAGTTCCTCATAGTTAGCAGTCTCTAGTAAGAAAGTGATTCGCGTGTTGATGTGGTCCTTAACAATTACAGTCATAATACAAAATGTTTTTAAAGCAATGCACTGGTACAATTTTTTTTTTTCATGATGAAATTAAACAGCGAGTACATATTATTATTTTTGTTTTGAAGTTTATAATTTAAAATTATTTTCATTGTTTATCTTAGTCCCTCCAAAATGATTCTCTGCTGCAAATGAATACTCTATATATTATTTTCATGTGCCATTAGGAATATTCCTGGATGGGATTTAGGTGAGAAAGGAGAGTTTATGAAACACCGGTTCTGTTCTGGGCAGGCCGGTCCATTATGGCATGTAGATTTGTTCACAAATTGTTCCATTTTAGATGATTATAGTAACTCAGTTTAAGTTTTGCAAACCAATGGATCGTTGCAGATGTCATGTTTTGGATGGCTAGTTGAGTATTGAGGAGGAAGATTTGAATTCGAGGCAGTTCAGGAAAAATGAGTCAAACAAGGATTGAAGTGCTTTTACAATGAACTTTAGTTTTTGATGTGCTCCTTTTAACTCAAAAAGAGCTCCTACGTTCTTTGCATCCTTGACTCCTTTTTCATTTCTGCGGACATATCTTTTCCCAACTTCATGGTAGACCCCCACCTTCCCTTTTATAGTTTTATCTCCCTCTTAATTGCACTGTTCTTTGTCGGAAGTCTGCCTTAAATCCATGTCACCAACAGAATTAAATTCCGCAATTGGAGACAGTCAAAATGTTCGTTGAAATTGCAGGTGTTGGATCCAAAGCACTCCGGGCACCTAAGCTTTAAAATTTGCAGTTGGTATTATATTGAGGCATATAAGATTTACTATCCCTTCTGGGGTGGTGGCTTTGTTCCCTGCAATTATGAAACATTACTGATGCGTTCTACTTCACCTGCTTTGGTTGATAACCCCACTTACTCGTTCTGTGCAAAATTAAACACAGCAGAGGACGAATCCAAGAGGGTTGTATCCTTTTTGTTGGGTGTTTGATTATTGTGAAGGACTCGATTTTCAATTCCCAAATTGGTGTAAAGTCATCAAAATGTGAAAAACAAAGGAATGAAACAGAGGAAGAAAGAGGATGGGCAAATTAAGGCGGTGGGAGTTACGTTGGTTGTGGATTGGACCACCTTGTGTGTTTCGGCACTGAGATGTCTTAATCTGTAAATAAGACGGCCTAATTTCAAGTTGCCTTCCCTTGCCACTTTACAGTTTACTCATTCCAAACACTCTGACTCGCTTTCTTGGCCAATGAACTAGCGAATTTCCCTCAGTAAATTTTACTTCGGTTTTGATTAAATTTACGCCCAGTCCTTTTTTTTCCCCTTAACACGTTAACCATACATTCTGTTTGGAGGAATAAAATAATAGCTTTCGCAAGACTTTAAGTAATTGGTTTTATTATACTCCTCCGGTCCTTAATATAGACCCATTCTTGAGTTGGTTTTGGTCCTAAATATAGATCCATTTCTATTTATCAATTTTCTCTAAATTACCCCTATGAATACTCCATCAACTATAATCAAGTAGAAGAAGGACATGAGGTATAAGAAAGATTATTATAGTGTTTTAGGAAAAATGTGTCACTTTTTTATAATTAACTAACTTACCTAACTTCCTTAATCTAATCAAATTAGTTAATGGGTTTATATTAGGAGTAGTACGTGTGGAATTGTGGATGAGGACGTCCTTCTTTTTAATTTTGTAAACAATATTTACCTGGATTTAAACATATAATTCAGAAGCACAAGTTTTAAAAAATTGTTCTGTAAAGTCCGAAATAGATAAATTTTTTGTGAGTATAAAAATTTAAACTTTTAATTGCAAAACCAATAAGCTAAAGGCATTCTTATCCACTTAATTTCTTCTTAATTCAAATTTCAGCAAATGATTTTCCAGTTTTTTTTCATTTAAAATTTATACTAATTTGTAAGAAAGATGGAAGCAAGGGGGGGAAATGTTCCAATGTTGTTGATCCAAGCACTGATATTGCTGATGCCAATGCCACAGATGTGTTTGCCTTAAATAACGATTTCCTTTCGCCAAACAAGCTTCAATCTCGTGGCTTGAGGATAGCTATACCTTCATAACTTCCTTTTCTCTTTCATCACTCTTTCTTCGTCATAATTCATTCATACCGCTTCTCTTTTTCTTCCCTGCAACTCTCCCTCCTCCCTCCCTCCCTCTCTCTCCCAACTATCTGAATTACAAATCTTAAAAGGCTAAAAAGTTGGAGAGAGAAGACTCGCACAGCACAGGCAGAGCAATAATTCACTTTTCTTTCCAAGTATTTTCTTCTCTCTCTTTTTTGCCAGCTCTACAAGCTTGTCCTTCGCCTTACCCATTTTCTCCCCATCTCTGTTGTGCCCCTTCAATCCTATCCCCCATCATCACAGCGCTAGATCTCAGGTATGTCAATTCCCTCTTACAACTGTTCCCTGTGTCCCGTTACTTTGGTCAATTCTCAATACTATTGCGATCGGCGATCTCCTGCTGCCCGTAATCGTTATCTGATTCTATCCCGATCATTTTTCATATTCATTACCATACGTTTGATCCGGTGCTAGATGATATTGTGGTAACGTTAACGAGCTTGTGTGTCTTTTAATTTTCTTTGATCACTTGGTGTGCATTTTTATTATTGTGGCCGCTTATTCCGATTTAATTCAGTAATCAGCTCTCTGATAATCTATTATTCTTCCTATCGTTTGCTTATTTGTCGCGAGATCTCTCGCCTGTATTCACTTGTCCTGATTTGAATATTATTATAAGCTTCGATTATTTGGCATATTTTCTATTGGCTTTTAAATGACACAGAGGTGACTAAACGAACAATATGCAAAAGGGCTCGCTGATCTTGCCATTCACGTCTGTGGCAACATATCAAGTAGATCTCCTAGTATTAAACTAAAATGTTGCATTTATTTCTGCATATTATGTAAATTTTTATCTCAGATCATATTACTGCTCAAAATTCCATAGGTCTTGTCTGTTAATTCCGAGTTATCGTTCAGTGCATTGCCATAAGCTGTTGCGTCTTAGAGAGCTTCTTAGACATTAGAGTACTGTATATATTTTATCAAATGTCAGAATACTGAAATAATTTGAAACTCTGAAACCTTTTATCCATATGGCTATATGATGACTTGGATTTGGGAGATGTTATACGCCATAGCAACCAGGGAATGTCAGTTATTTTCAAGCTGTGATTTTTACCCAGTATTGTTACTTCAAAAATTTAACAGCTGCCTAGAGAGTTCAATACCTTGAAATGTGACATAGATGGGTTATCTGTTTGGTGATATGGAACTTGTTGGCATAGACTTCTTCATCGAGGTAAACTACTGTAGAGACCATCATCCTGATGTTAAAGGGCCATTGGTTTGACAGCCCTTCAAGACGTCCTCTTCTGCCGTTAAACATTTAAAAGTCATTCATTCTAAGCTTGCAACGTTATTGAGCAGTAAAGAAGTGTACAATCTAGTTCTATGCAAGTTGACAAGTTGGTTTGACCATATAAGCAGCTTTGACAACACATTGTGTTCTGCTGGAATTCAGGAATTGGCTGCCTAAGTGGTGGAGATTTACATGCTCTTTGCTTTCCATCTTAATTAGCCAGGTTCAGCTTAGTGTTGATACGTATCAGCCTGGGAAAAACATCCAAACAATTTTATCCAGCATGTTAAGCAAAATTATTTTAACTGTGAATATTCTTGTAATTATTTCTCATTAATGATCAATGGTTGAAAAAAAAAAAGTAATAAATGGCAGGGAAAAAAGAAAATAAGTAATTGGTCCCTAAGGGGTGAACATGGCCATAAGTATGATGTGATTTGTTAGTGACCAGCGTCTAAGTCAAATATCTTTTTGCTTGTAGGAGCTGGAAGACACACATAAGAGACCAGTTAATGAACTGAAGTCCGTATAAGTTCAGGTCTGAGATGATAATGTCAAGGCTTGACTCATGTTAAGTTTGTCAAACTTAATTGGGTCTAGGGTGGATCATGGGTATACAATCGGTGCCTGTGGTAGTACTGGTGATTTCCTGTCAATAGGAGGGGTGTTTAAAGGGCCAAATGGCAGCTTTTTGGTGATTTCAATGGCACATGTGAAATTAGATTACTGAGTTTTATTGATTTTCGGGTAATTGAAGGAAGAGTCAACTTGGGTTTGGTGGGGCGAATTTTCTAGATGCATGCCAAAGAAATCCACTCTGGACATTTGATAAAATTAGAGAAATTTAGAAAAGAACCCCAGACATTACACCTATGGTCTGATTGCATTGCTCAACTTAGAAGAGAGCAATTTGCTGCTATAGGTAATAAATATGATTATCTGCTTAACGAAAGCAGTACAAACGTTTGCATGGCTCTTCCTATAACTTTTACTGTAAAGACTAGGAATAAAACCTGATTCCGTATGTTTAAGCCTTTACCATTGGTAAATCACAGGGAAACTTGGACATTAAAACAAGACAAATAATGGGATGATCTAATCTGCAAGCATTACCCATTCTTGGTCCTAGTGCGTGCTCATCTGCGCATGTGTCCTGCATCACCACCTTAATGATGATAACAAAGACACAGACATTACATCCATCGTGACATATCTTGTGAAATTTTATTGTTTCTGTTATTTGTCGCACTTGTGAACTTAATTATGACAGTTGTTTGCTTGGTATGGCCTTACAGAGCATACACAATTGCTCTAACTGCCAAGTTATATATGTTTTTCTCATGCTCGTATATTCTTTATTATTTTTCTTAATTATGTTTTTCTTGTACGGTGAATTTTGGGAATTCACGTGGCGTTCTTCCTGGAAAGATATCATATTAGAAGGAATTATCAGCCATGTCTAGCTCTACGAAAGTTTTGGATCCTGCATTCCAGGCAGTGGGTCAGAAAGTGTATCCTTAATATATGGGTTGACTGGATAATAATAAATGAATGTTTTGTATTTTTCTTCTTTTTAAAAACTTCTCCACGGGAATATTTTTCAGTTGTTGATGCAAAAATTTTACTGCCCATAGAATGCTAAACAATATGAAAGTGATCTTTTGCTATAAAAATGGAAGTTATATTGTTGAATTACCCTATTCTTTGAGAGGTTTTATACTTGACTTGTTATAGAGGGACTGAAATATGGAGGATTGAGAATTTCCAGCCAGTTCCGTTGATTAAATCTGAGCATGGAAAGTTCTACACGGGAGATTCATACATCATTTTGCAGGTGTGGGCTATGGCAATTTTCCCTTATCATTCATTTTTGTGAAATTGGAGACTGAATGTTCTGAAAACAGTTATTCTATATATGCTATCATAATGTCCATAATTTTCTTTATATCTCCTGATACAACGTAGAGACAATAATCATATTACTGTTCTTTATGTAAGCATGCTCACAGTAAAATAGATAAGGAAAATTTCTAATGGCTTCTAAAATAATACAAATTTTAACTTCTATTCCAAGAGAAGAGAACATGTGGCATGATATATAAGTATAACACAGTTCGTACTCCGATGACGAGATAGATTGAAGCCTATGGCTTAATTCCTACTATGGGAAGATGGGCCATAGATCTCTATTTTGGGATGCTCATTTTCAGTATATTTACAGACAACACAAGGCAAAGGAGGCACTTATTTATATGATATACACTTCTGGCTTGGAAAGGATACAAGTCAGGTAAGCTTTGACCTTGCCTTTCCTCATGCTCTTTCTTTCTTCAATTTCCATCAGACCTTTCTTTCATGGAGAGTTGAATAGAAAATTTTAGCGAGAGGTTTCTAAAACAGTTTAATCCTTGGAAAGTTGCATTTAACACAAAGGTGATTACTTTTATGATGTACTCTTGTTTTCTATCAAGTTTCATTTTGTTCTAATTCTTTCAAAGAAGAATTCAGATGATCTGAATACTAAGCTTTTATCTTGGGAGGGTCTAGGCTTAAATGGTTCACATTCCTGTTTGGAAATTTTGGGACCACTATATTTTTTTTTTGGGGGGGGGGGAGAATAATTTTTTCTTGACATTAATTTGTGACCATTCTTGTAGGATGAGGCAGGGGCAGCTGCCATCAAAGCTGTTGAACTTGATGCAGCTCTTGGAGGACGTGCGGTGCAGCATAGGGAAGTCCAAGGCCATGAATCTGACAAATTTTTGTCGTACTTTAAACCATGTATAATACCACTAGAGGGAGGTGTTGCATCTGGGTTTAAAAAACCTGAAGAAGAAGTGTTTGAAACACGCTTGTACATATGCAAAGGAAAACGAGTTGTCAGGATGAAACAGGCAGAGAATTCTTTTGACATGAACTTCATAGATTTGGTTAACATTCATCTGACTGTGTGTGTAATTAGCAATTTTATTGTGCAGGTCCCTTTTGCCCGGTCTTCCCTGAACCATGATGATGTATTTATCCTTGACACTCAGAATAAGATTTATCAATTCAATGGGGCAAATTCAAATATTCAGGAAAGAGCCAAAGCTTTGGAAGTAACCCAGTATTTAAAGGAAAATATCATGAGGGGAAATGTGATGTTGCAATTGTTGGTAAGGACATCTGTTTTCCCTGATACTTGTTGACTAAGTAATTGTATAATTCTGTATTCCTGTTCTTTGGAAGCTTAGTCTTTACGTCTTCTGATTCTTTGTGCGTTTTTAACTGCCTTGCAGATGATGGAAAGTTGGATACTGAGTCAGATTCAGGTGAATTTTGGGTTCTCTTCGGTGGATTTGCTCCCATTGGGAAGAAGGTCATTGGCGAGGATGATATTATTCCAGAGACTACTCCTGCTCAACTTTATTGGTGCGATGTTTTCCTCATCCTCTTGTTCTCCATCTACCTGACTCCTGTTTGAAAGGGATCATATAGTAGATAATGGATGCTAGCAGCTTCTTCATCTTCTTCGTTTTTGTGGGTACCAAGGGTGTCCCCAACTGACAGCCTAGGGCTAATGCCTTTTGAGATGTAAAGATAACAGAAGTGGATCTTGCCTTTCCCAGGCCCAGCAAGATTTTTTTCCCATACACATGGCCAGGGATCAAACCCCATGGCAGCTATTTTAACCTAGATCAATTCATGTCATTAATCAAAGTCAAGGAATGTATTCTGGACTACCATATAAAGCTTATTATTTCTGCAAGGCCCCAATGATTTGGTATTTCAAATCAGATCAAAGATGAAAGGAAATAAAATATTATAAATTACTTGATCATATAGAAAGATATACAGTTAACTCTCTGGGGCAGCACTGCCTGCTCCAGGGATGTCCAGATGGTGGTGTGTATTGTGTGAGGGTATAAAACTTTGTGAACTCTTTTTTATTCTCCTTCTTCCACTTCAGTCTTAATCCTGCAATTAACTCCTAATCAATGCTTGCGGTTAGTTAAAGTCATGTAAAGAAATCATGTGGTTCTTGCATGACTGATAGGTTTCTTTCTTTCTGGGGAATTAGTTCAGATGGAACACATTTTTATTTCTTTTCTTTTCTTACTTTATGTCTTACGATACAATTTGTGTCATCTATTAAACATATTACCTTCCAAATCTAAGGCTTTCGTTTCTCAGTCTTTTTACCTGAATACTTGTGCTTGTATAGAGTCGTTTAAAGTGTATGCTCTGTATGCCCTCTGGTGAATATATGAGCAGGTGTTAGCTGGCTAATGACAATGTTGCATGCTGATGATTAACGTTGTTCGACTTGTCCTTGCAGTATTGCTGATGGCGAGGTCAAACCTGTTGAAGGTGAACTATCTAAATCACTGTTGGAGAATAACAAATGCTATTTGCTGGACTGTGGTGCGGAGGTGTTTGTCTGGGTTGGCCGAGTAACACAAGTCGAAGAACGAAAAGCGGCATGCCAAGCTGCTGAGGTAGTGACATAGTAACATCCAAAGCTTCACCTGTTAGTTAAAAGTGAATTCTGTTAACTGTGGGAATATCTCCAGGAGTTTGTTGCAAGTCAAAGTAGGCCAAAGTCAACCCGGATAACCAGAATTATTCAAGGTTATGAGACACATGCGTTCAAGTCCAACTTTGATACTTGGCCATCAGGATCTGCTGCTCCTGGCGCTGAGGAAGGGAGAGGAAAAGTTGCAGGTAGACTGCCCCGTCATTTAACTTGTAATTTGTACAAGCAATTGTGTATAACTTGCCATACTAAGTAGGGATTTCATGTGTTGCTAGCTTTGCTGAAGCAACAAGGTATGGGTGTCAAGGGGATGACGAAAAGTACACCAGTCAATGAGGAAATTCCACCTCTGCTTGAAGGAGGTGGAAAGATGGAGGTGAGCTTATATATATATATATATATATATATATATATATATATATATTTTGCATAGTTTCTCTAGCTTAACTGAATTGATACCTTTAAACGTGATATTCCTTTGATTTTCCAGGTATGGCTAATCAATGGAAGTGCCAAGAATCCATTGCCTAAGGAGGATATTGGGAAGTTTTACAGTGGAGATTGTTACATAGTATTGTATACTTACCACTCTGGTGAGAGGAAGGAAGACTACTTCTTGTGTTGTTGGTTGGTAAAGATAGCATTGAGGTGATTTCTTTCATTCCCCGTTTAAGATAAAATGTTACACAAATTGTAATATGTTATTTCTTACTAAATTTTGGTTGGTTCCTAATCCAGATTTGTGATTGAAAATGTTTCTATAATCCTACATCAGAAAAATCCATAAAGTGCCTTTCCCCCATCTTTAATGGGAGGCAGCATATCTGCAATAGAGTTATTCGGATTACTTTCTGTATCACTGCATATAACATGCAATGGCTATTGTGTTTGATCTCTTTTGTAATGTTTCATAGCAGAATCCTCACAAGTCTTCATATTAATTTTGTAACCAAAAGAAGAAAACTAGCTTAGTTACCAACTCTACAACGAAGAACATAATTAGAAATATTTGCAATAATTACCACTGTAGAGCGATTATCCACAGTCGTAATGAGACAAGAAGTTATCTAAGGTTGCTATGGACTGTCCTTGAATTTTATTAATTTATGTTATTCTTATTTGGTTGCCAGAGATTTGAGAATTTATGCCTATCTAGAAGTTGACTTGGCTTTATTCCTGATACAGGAAGACCAAAGGATGGCTGCTCGATTGGCCAATACCATGTCCAACTCACTAAAGGGTAGACCTGTTCAGGTTTGTAATCTTAATGTAAAATTGGATAATACATTGGAAATTTTTTTAATTGAAATACTTTCTTGCAGGGTCGCATATTTGAAGGTAAAGAGCCACCACAATTTGTTGCACTCTTTCAGCCTATGGTGGTCCTTAAGGTATTACGTTTCTTAGTGCAATAGTATATTGTGTTCTTTGTAACGTATGTAGTCTAAAACTTGTGACTCTAATGATTTTGATTGACCTCTATCCATTTTAGGGAGGCTTGAGTTCTGGTTACAAAAAATTAATAGCAGAGAAAGGTTTGCAAGATGAGACTTACACGGCAGAAAGTATTGCACTTATTCGAATTTCTGGAACTTCAATACATAATAATAAAGCAGTGCAAGTTGATGCAGTATGTCCCCGTTGAATTCTTCATTTTATCACATCGTATTGAAAGTTCTACGAGCTTCTCCGTTCATGCTAGTCTTTTTTTGCTGCATTATATCATCTGTGGTATTCTTTTTCAGGTGGGAACATCATTGAATTCTACTGAGTGTTTCCTGCTGCAATCTGGCTCATCAGTTTTCACTTGGCATGGAAGTCAATGTTCTTTTGAACAGCAGCAGCTGGCAGCTAAAATTGCTGAGTTTTGAAGGTACATTGTTTGGCTCGAATTTTTGGGATTTAGACTAAATGGCTCAGGTAATACCGGAAGTTAGAGCATAATTAGAGCATAACCCAATTATCTCAAACTCTTGGGAGTTCATATATGTAGTGAATAATAAATATGGACCCTGAATAAAGGACTGTGTTATGTATTAACCATTAGAATATGTGCTTTTGAAAATGTTTTTCATATCTCTACTGTACACTACTACACTTTTTATTTTGCGATGAATGGTCAATCACATTTCACAGTGACTCTGACTACAGCACTTCTGGTTATTCCCTAACTGCATTACACATCTATGAACTGCATTATTCCTCTAGTGGATTCAAAAGGTTGCTAACTTTGTGAGCAATGTGCTACTTGTCATTGCTCAGCCAGGAGCTGCAATAAAACATGCCAAGGAAGGGACAGAAAGTTCAGCCTTTTGGTTTGCACTTGGAGGAAAACAGAGCTTCACCAGCAAAAAAGCCACTAATGAAACCGTTAGAGATCCACATTTGTTCACGTTTTCATTAAGCAAAGGTATTGTTTTTGGGTACATTCTACTGGTGCTTTCCCAACATAATGTTGTTCTGTAATAGCTAGTTTATATACTGATATATGTTTTATTAGAGTTATGGTTGGGACAGTTTGAATGTTCTAACCAATGTTAGTTTGTTTTCTTCTTTGGCCATGTGGATTCACCAGGAAAGTTTCAGGTGAGTTCGTTGCTGAGACCTCGTTATGTCAATTTTCACCTCTGAGTTAGGAAACTTGATAACTGTAACTTTCGTTCTTTATGTTTTCAAATTCAATTTTATTATTTGCTCTGCAGGCAGAAGAGGTTTACAACTTTTCCCAAGATGATCTGTTGACAGAGGATATCCTCATACTTGACACACATGCTGAAGTGTTTGTTTGGGTTGGTCAATCTGTGGATTCAAAAGAAAAACAAAATGCTTTCGAATTTGGCCAGGTAAAAATTTTAAAGAGTTTTAGATTTCTATTTCTCATACTTATGTTGCATGATGCAGATGATTGATTATGGATTTTTCTCTTTTTTCTACAGAAATATATAGATAGGGCTGCAGCTCTAGAGGGACTCTCCCCTTACGTACCGCTCTATAAAGTTACAGAGGGCAACGAACCTTGCTTTTTCACAACATACTTTTCATGGGATAATGCAAAAGCTACTGTATGTTTTCAAACGTCGGGATTCCCCTTTTATCATTTGTCTGAGATATTTTTTAGTCATCATTATCACTCATCGCAATTTTTGGCATGTCCAAGTTGGTAGGGTAAAGGACATGCTTGCTAGCAATATATGCCCGAAAAAATAATATAGTCTTTTCATGAAACATAGGTCCTGTTTGGTGCGAAGCATGGAAAATAATATAGAGTGATAAGCAGTCTTTTCAGATTAAGGGGTGGTATTTCCCAAATCCATGTAGACAGATTTGTCCAACCCCAAGTAACAAGCAATCACTCGTATTAAATATTTTTTTAACATATTTTTTTAATCCCAATCCTAATCCTTCCCTTTCATTTTTAATGCTTCGTATTAAACGGGACCATAGGATTGACAATATATTACCAAATAGTTATTTTAGAAGGGAGAACTACTAGTGGAAGTATCAAGGAACCAAAACTGCCTCAGTCTCCATGAAACATAGGGTTCGCAATGTTCTTTTATCAATGTATATCTCTCTCATTCTATGAGATACGTAAATCAAAATATTAAGCTCATATAACACTGTCCACCTACATTAAATCAAAGGTTGAGTTTTAGAGCAAAGGCTATGGTCCTTAGTTGCTGTCTTCAACACCACCACCCCCCCCCCAAAATAAAAAAAAGAAGAAGCAGTTGCTTGTCGTCTGAAACAACTTTACTTGGGGTGTGTTTGGATGAAACCAAACGTGGTTTGGAAAAATGATTCTGGAGAATAGATTCTGGGGAAAATAGATTCTGTGAAGAATAGATTTTGTAAAAAAGTGATTCTGAGAAGTGAGAGTGTTTGGATAGTTGTTATCAGAAGCACTTTTATATATACAAATTACTAAAAAAAAGACATAAGTTAATATGATAATTACAGAAAAAATAGATTTATGATATATTTTAATTTGAAGAAATAAAATTGTTAATAATATGTTTTTACCAACATAATTAATAATACATAAGATAATATAATTAATAAATAATTAATGTGTATATATATTTATAAAATATAGATTAAATATATTTATAAAAAATATGTTTATAAAAAAAATAACAAGATACATATCATATAGGCCTCACACTCTCCCTTTTTTCTCCAAAAGCAAAAAAATTTTGCTTTTTCCAAAACCATGGTTTTGGAGTCAAAACCATGGTTTTGGTTTTTGGAGGGGGTGTTTGGGTGATCTATTCCCCAAACCATGGTTTGGGTCCCCAAACCATGGTTTGGGGTGTCACCCAAACACACCCTTGGTCATTGTTCAAGTTTATTGGATTAACATGCTATTTGTGATTGATTGATGTGATCATGAAGTTTTAAGAAAGCATTTAAACAAGCTAAGTTAAAAGGCCAAAGCACGTAGGTTTTACCTATGCATTATTTTCCTGTTGAATTGCAGGCTCAAGGAAACTCGTTCCAGAAAAAAGGTGTCATTACTTTTCGGCATTGGCCATGCTGTAGAGGTAAAAGCATTGATCTAATTTAATAGAAGAGTGTATTATTAACTATAAATGCTATTCAGCTTACTGAATGTATGTTTGTTATTGTTCATACCTTGATGTAGAAATTGAAATTGTCAGAGCACTTCATTCATGTGCAAGAGGTTCAATAGATACTTTTATTCATGTTTGGCTTCTCTAGCCCCGTCATTTTATGAAAAATTTTTACTTAGAGGTAATTTTCCTGTCTAAATGAATTTGGTGGAATTTTGCTGTTTGATGATGCTAAAAAATGCATCTGGTGCCAACTACCGTATGATTTACAAACTTAGGTGCTGTTTCCTTGCTGTGATATTTTAGCATTCCTTATACTAGGGAAAGACAAAAAGTGAAGTACGCAGGGCGTCAGTATCGGATAACATTTCTGGTTCTCATATAAGAAGTAAAATGGACAAGTCTATGCGGAAGATTTTAAAGAAGAAATCATATTATTTAATTACTTAAAGAAATGCCAGTTTGTCTGCTTAGTGTTAATGCTTAAAAACTTTTCTCCAGGACATGTAATTCTGTGCATAACCTTTGACTGACCTAATTTCATTTCTCCCCTTTAGGATACACCAATCCCTGCAAACACAAAACGCTGTGCGTTAGAAATCATATGTGAATTTATTGTTGATGGCTTCATTATTTCAACAGTTTCGTCTTGTATTTGTTTGAGAATGCTTTGTTGGATTTGGTGACAGGATAAGTCCAATGGATCCAGTCAAGGGGGGAGGACCTAGACAAAGAGCAGAAGCTTTAGCTGCCTTATCTTCTGCATTTAATTCACCTTCTGACAGAACATCCAGCACGGTATGTTAACTTGCATATAGATGAGTATTAGCATTTTCGTTCTCGGTATTATTGATTATAATCGATGATCGTCAAACAAGCAGAAGATACTCCTATGAAGCAGTTGCTGTGTTATCACAATTTCACAGAGCATTCACCAAGCATAGCATATGGAATTGGCATTTTTGTTTTAGTTATGGCTTAGGATACTATGCATTTAGAAAATAAATGCACAACGTAACATTAAAAAGAGAGATATAGAAAGAGAGAAAATTAGAGGTGGATGAAAGAAGGCCTTTGTTGCACTTCCACCCTTCTAAATGCGCGACATATTACTGCAGGGGATTGCAGTCCTTTACTTCTTGAATGGGGTGCTAAAAAATGTGACAGAGAATAATATTGTTAATATATCATGTCTCCTATTATATTAGTGCTTCTACTGCTGCCAAGGTTTACTCAGGTGTTTGGATCGGGCGAGGGGAACTTGGGTAGATAACATAGATTTATTCCCAGTGGAGCTCCAAAAGATGGAGAAAAGACAATAGTAAGAAAATTGGTGCTTCTTGCCTTCTTCTAACTGTTTTTAGTTTCACTGGCGCAGGATAGAGATAGACTGAACGGAGTAGTAATAAATCAGGAGGTCCAAGACAAAGAGCTGAAGCTCTAGCTGCCTTGAACTCTGCATTTAATTCATCATCCGCCGGTAGAATGTTGTTGCTCCCAGGTCTGCTGGAACAAGTCAAGGATCACAAAGAGCAGCAGCGGTAGCTGCTCTTTCAAACGTTCTCACTGCTGAGAAGAAGAAGCACTCACCTGATTCCTCTCCTGTTGGGCCAATCAGCAGTCCTGTTGCAGAAAGTAGTGCTTCTGGTAAGATAAGATAAGGCTCTTATCCATGCAAGACGTTGCTTTATACGCAAATATCCTGGTCAACCCCCCCCCCCTCCAACACACACACACACAAAAGGAACCTCTCATTTTCAGTGATGCTACAACTGGTTGCTTCTTTCAGTATTTGGCAGAGCCCATCCTTTCTTTTCTTTTTTTTCCAAATTGACATGCAAATTTTGTGCAATTGTCGTTTTACATATATTTGGAAAAATATGAAATCTGGTTTTCTTCGTTGCATGACAAAACCTGCATTTACCTAAAATAAACTCGTGTGCAACCTTTTCCTTTCAATGGGAGGCTCTGAAATCACATGCTTGTGTCGCTGATGCAAAAAAAAAAAAAATCAGAATATTCCCTGCCCTTTGCTGCAACTAATATTTCTCTTGTTTGTGCAACCAATTCCGGGTGCTCTGGAATATCTGACTAGTGTGATTTCTTGTAGCAGAAGCTAAGAGTGAAAGTGGCCAGTCCGAAACCGAAGGTCCTGAGGAAGCTGCAGATGCCAAGGAGACTGAAGAACTTGCAACCGAAACTGGTAGCAATGGTGATTCAGAACCCAAAACAGGAAAATGTTGAGGATGGGAATGATAATCAAAGTAGTCAGAGCACATTCAGTTATGATCAACTGAAGACCAAATCTACTAATCCTGTGTCTGGAATAGATTTCAAACGAAGAGAGGTTAGTCTTGATTTGCCGTTGCTGATTTAATTTATTCCGTTGGGAGTGATGTCAATATATAGTCTTTTCTCTCGAATTGGTGTATCTCAGGCCTATCTATCGGATGAAGACTTCAACACAGTATTTGGAATGACAAAAGAAGCATTCTATAAATTGCCAAAATGGAAGCAAGACATGCAGAAAAGGAAAGCAGATTTGTTCTAGAGTTGAATATTACAATGAGTGACATACATATCTGCTGTTTTTGCATCCTAACATACTTTTGTTGGAATCCACTTTTTATCTGTGGGATGGTTGTGGTATTATTGAAACTCCAAGTTGGATTCCGGTGCGTAACAATTTGCTGTTTGGCCTTTGATGGATGTAAACCTGTGGTTAGTATCGGAATTGATTGTGATACTGCCTGGAGAGTGAGTTTTAGTTTCTCCTTTGAAATTGGTTTTGCCTCGCGTAATGATGTTCACATATTGTAGCTATGAAGACGGTGGACAGCTCCATTCTTTCATTTGATCAGGTTTGTAATTTTAATACATGGATTTATTCATGTTGTTATTGGTCCGGGGGGCGGGTGTATATGTACTGCTTTTTCATATAAACTATAAAGAATGAAACTTTGCTGGGTTGTTAGTTGTGAATTTGAATTCTTTATTCATTTTCATCCCCATGAATGTATATTTCTTGTTCTCTGGCTATCCTCCCTCCGTTTATGGGCTGGCTCTCGTTGCTCATGAGAAAATGCATTTAAATTTTAAAGCATTAATTCATTAAATGCTTAATTGACCCAATAACCGATTTGACAATGCCGGCGTCTAGAAAGTATATTAGAGTTCACAAGGTGAAAAGAACAGTTCGAAGCGTTGTACTTTGTAACTCCCAAGCCCGAAATTTCGTGAGTTATGCGTTAATTATGCAACTTTCTTGCCCTGAAATTGCGCGATAATCTTTTAAAAGACATATTCTTCCAGTCCTAAATATAAGATTTTTATATAAGGGTTTAGATAAAGGTTTTATATTTAGGACCGGAAAAGTAAAGGTCTTATATTTAAAATCGAAGGAATATGTCTTTCTGTAAGCCAAAAAGTTTGTCTCATTATAATTAAGTTTAATATTGACAATGGAATTTTTAATTTTTTAAAGAATTAACTTTTCATGAATATGTTTATTGCATAAAATTTTAAAAATAAGTCATAGTTTCGTGTCTAGCTGGTGAAAAATACTACTTCTAAAAATCTATTGGTATATATATGCTTGCATTATTTTCAATGTTAATATCAAAACTCGAGGGTTCAAAATCACTTTATATAAAAGTTATAAAGCTTTTGCCTTTTTTATGTTAGTGAAGAAAAATAAGTTTAATTCATCCTTTTTAATTTTCAATGAAATGGTTTATAAGCAATGTTGATTTAGGACATACTCTTCCATCTCTTATTATAAGATTTAATTTTTTTGAATTGATTTGTCTCTATTTATAAGATTCCTTTTGAATTTATCTAAACAATAAATGCATTTTTATCTATTTTATGCTTAATTATATACTTTCTCATATTATCTTTTTTCCATATATTTTTTTCACTCACACACACCTACTTATAAATAAGGGCATATTTTTTTAAAAAAATATATTTTTAATATATTTATTACTTTTAACTAATTTTAGTAGTTTTCTTAAACTATGTAATATAGTTAAATAAATTTTATAACAAGGAATTGAGGGAGTACAAGATAAGTATATAAAAAAATATCTCAATTTATGTAAAGTGTATTTGTAAGCAGTTAAATTAGCACATTGATTTTTTTTTTTTTGACCTGGCATATTTCCCGTGTGCAATTAATTGAGTTATTACGTGGTGAGCATCGCAAAGTCCAATTGTACAGGATCACGTCGCGCCAATCCTTGTCTTTAATTTAATAAAATTGCATTTCAACTATCCCCCTGTCGTTATTAATGCCCCCCATTCTTGATGATCTCATCACAACTTCACAATTCACAATACGTGAATTTTTTTAGAATCAGCTCTTGACAAGTTTCCTGGCGTGACCATTGAATCACGGAGTGGCTGAACTAAGAATTTAAATTATATAAAACATACACCAACAAAAAATAGTATTAAAAAATGAGTATTTGTCTCTAGCAGATAAAAAAATAAATAAGTTGTCTGAATTTTGTCACAAGTTTTCGGCGGCTGTAACATCACAAAGACACAAGCCAAACCGCCTGTGAACCAGATCTACATCACATAATACAAATCTCAACTTATATTATGAGAGTATCTTAAAAAGAATCGTTATATTTTGTTTCTACGTGTCGAGGGCTAACAATCTCTATATAGGGAAGAATCTACTTCAGACGAGCATATGTGCTTCTTAATAAAGAATTAAGACTCTGATCATGTGGGCCGCGTTGAATATTACGTAATCCCACAATGACGTGGAAGAAGCTGAGTTAGGGTCAGCCACTGATCTCGTGTCCGAAATTGACTCGTTTGCCGTTATCAAATTCACGTTCTTCAACGTGAACCGGTTCCCCACCAGATGACTCAGTACCGCCGCCTCCGACACCGAGTTATTCGCGCGTTTTTTCATCGCCCACCGAACAATTTGCGTGAGCATCGCGTTCGATAATCGCCGGATGCCTTTCCCTCCGCCCATTATGATCGCCGAGTTGACTCGTCCGCCTCCCTGAGTTTTCTCCGAGTTGTTCCTACTCTGCGTCATGCTAAAGCTACTACTCTCTGGATGTCTATGTAACAAAATGGTCTCGGGGCTCCGGTTCCGGACTCTTCCCAGCGGGTCTTTCACCACTACCATTTCTTCACGTCTACGAGCATTACATGCTTGAAACTCCGCTTGACCCGACCGAGCAACATCGGGTAGCACGCCCATCTTCTCAAACTCAGGGGGACGTCGTTTAGAACCCGGCCAGCGAGTTCTCCGGATCGAGCTCTCCGGGTCAAATCTGAGAACCGACCCGTAACTCAACAGAGGGACGATCTCTTCTGATCCGCCATTCCCTGTTTCCGGGTTCGTGAGATTACTTCTAGTTCTCGCACCCCACAATGGCTCCGCGATTTCCGTCCCCTTCTTGACCATCTTGAGAAACCTGGTAGCATCGAAATTGGGAGATTTCCGGTTCTTGTGAGGATGGGGTCACATTCATTTGAGTGTAGTGTTGAATGAGTGACAAGAACGAGTCGTTCTCCTCCTGAATAATAGGGGTGAATCTCGATGACAAGGAAGCAGAATCGAACATGAAAACGACGTCGGCGCTGGCAGTGAGGCCTGACCTATGCAAAACTCTGAGAAACAAGCGAAACTCCTCGTCGGTGGTGTCGGCAGCCACGTGACCCAAACGAGATCTTTCATGGCTCTGGTTCCTCTCTGTACAGAGTACCATCCGTTGCAGAGCGGGCGAAGGAAGATGCTCGCTGTTGAAGGCACATTTTCCCAATTTGGGGAACCAACCGCTGGGCTTTGGGCTCTGCAGTGGGATTGTGAATAATGGGAGATTTCTCCGACAAGATCGACGATGGGCCGTAGGTTCGATGGTAGATAGAGTGAAGAAAACAAGAGTGGTGAAGAGGAGAAGAGCGCAGATGGAATGATGCATTGAGCAGTGGAAAAAATGCGAATGGAATTGGGTCTCTTGACAGAAGAAGAAGCAGGAGGAGGCGAAGAAGAAGGTGAGGAAAATAACTTAGTTTTGTCGGCAACTGGGGGGCTTTCTTCAGGGAAGAATACCAAGAGGAGACCCATGCCCTTAGCCTTAGCGTTTGCCCAGAACCCCGAATCTCTCTTTGGTTGTGTGGCAGGCGACGATT
>NW_021636541.1:0-89876 GCF_004799145.2 Neltuma alba | reverse complement strand
AGCAACCAGGGAATGTCAGTTATTTTCAAGCTGTGATTTTTACCCAGTATTGGTTACTTCAAAATTTAACAGCTGCCTAGAGATTCAATACCTTGAAATGTGACATAGATGGGTTATCTGTTTTGGTGATATGGAACTTGTTGGCATAGACTTTCTTCATCGAGGTAAACTACTGTAGAGACCATCATCCTGATGTTAAAGGGCCATTGGTTTGACAGCCCTTCAAGACGTCCTCTTCTTCCTGCCGTTATAAACATTTAAAAGTCATTCATTCTAAGCTTGCAACGTTATTGAGCGTAAAGAAGTGTACAATCTAGTTCTATGCAAGTTGACAAGTTGGTTTGACCATAAGCAGCTTTGACAACACATTGTGTTCTGCTGGAATTCAGGAATTGGCTGCCTAAGTGGTGGAGATTTACATGCTCTTTGCTTTCCATCTTAATTAGCCAGGTTCAGCTTAGTGTTGATACGTATCAGCGTGGGAAAAACATCCAAACAATTTTATCCAGCATGTTAAGCAAAATTATTTTAACTGTGAATATTCTTGTAATTATTTCTCATTAATGATCAATGGTTGAAAAAAAAAAAGTAATAAATGGCAGGGAAAAAAGAAAATAAGTAATTGGTCCCTAAGGGGTGAACATGGCCATAAGTATGATGTGATTTGTTAGTGACCAGCGTCTAAGTCAAATATCTTTTTGCTTGTAGGAGCTGGAAGACACACATAAGAGACCAGTTAATGAACTGAAGTCCGTATAAGTTCAGGTCTGAGATGATAATGTCAAGGCTTGACTCATGTTAAGTTTGTCAAACTTAATTGGGTCTAGGGTGGATCATGGGTATACAATCGGTGCCTGTGGTAGTACTGGTGATTTCCTGTCAATAGGAGGGGTGTTTAAAGGGCCAAATGGCAGCTTTTTGGTGATTTCAATGGCACATGTGAAATTAGATTACTGAGTTTTATTGATTTTCGGGTAATTGAAGGAAGAGTCAACTTGGGTTTGGTGGGGCGAATTTTCTAGATGCATGCCAAAGAAATCCACTCTGGACATTTGATAAAATTAGAGAAATTTAGAAAAGAACCCCAGACATTACACCTATGGTCTGATTGCATTGCTCAACTTAGAAGAGAGCAATTTGCTGCTATAGGTAATAAATATGATTATCTGCTTAACGAAAGCAGTACAAACGTTTGCATGGCTCTTCCTATAACTTTTACTGTAAAGACTAGGAATAAAACCTGATTCCGTATGTTTAAGCCTTTACCATTGGTAAATCACAGGGAAACTTGGACATTAAAACAAGACAAATAATGGGATGATCTAATCTGCAAGCATTACCCATTCTTGGTCCTAGTGCGTGCTCATCTGCGCATGTGTCCTGCATCACCACCTTAATGATGATAACAAAGACACAGACATTACATCCATCGTGACATATCTTGTGAAATTTTATTGTTTCTGTTATTTGTCGCACTTGTGAACTTAATTATGACAGTTGTTTGCTTGGTATGGCCTTACAGAGCATACACAATTGCTCTAACTGCCAAGTTATATATGTTTTTCTCATGCTCGTATATTCTTTATTATTTTTCTTAATTATGTTTTTCTTGTACGGTGAATTTTGGGAATTCACGTGGCGTTCTTCCTGGAAAGATATCATATTAGAAGGAATTATCAGCCATGTCTAGCTCTACGAAAGTTTTGGATCCTGCATTCCAGGCAGTGGGTCAGAAAGTGTATCCTTAATATATGGGTTGACTGGATAATAATAAATGAATGTTTTGTATTTTTCTTCTTTTTAAAAACTTCTCCACGGGAATATTTTTCAGTTGTTGATGCAAAAATTTTACTGCCCATAGAATGCTAAACAATATGAAAGTAATCTTTTGCTATAAAAATGGAAGTTATATTGTTGAATTACCCTATTCTTTGAGAGGTTTTATACTTGACTTGTTATAGAGGGACTGAAATATGGAGGATTGAGAATTTCCAGCCAGTTCCGTTGATTAAATCTGAGCATGGAAAGTTCTACACGGGAGATTCATACATCATTTTGCAGGTGTGGGCTATGGCAATTTTCCCTTATCATTCATTTTTGTGAAATTGGAGACTGAATGTTCTGAAAACAGTTATTCTATATATGCTATCATAATGTCCATAATTTTCTTTATATCTCCTGATACAACGTAGAGACAATAATCATATTACTGTTCTTTATGTAAGCATGCTCACAGTAAAATAGATAAGGAAAATTTCTAATGGCTTCTAAAATAATACAAATTTTAACTTCTATTCCAAGAGAAGAGAACATGTGGCATGATATATAAGTATAACACAGTTCGTACTCCGATGACGAGATAGATTGAAGCCTATGGCTTAATTCCTACTATGGGAAGATGGGCCATAGATCTCTATTTTGGGATGCTCATTTTCAGTATATTTACAGACAACACAAGGCAAAGGAGGCACTTATTTATATGATATACACTTCTGGCTTGGAAAGGATACAAGTCAGGTAAGCTTTGACCTTGCCTTTCCTCATGCTCTTTCTTTCTTCAATTTCCATCAGACCTTTCTTTCATGGAGAGTTGAATAGAAAATTTTAGCGAGAGGTTTCTAAAACAGTTTAATCCTTGGAAAGTTGCATTTAACACAAAGGTGATTACTTTTATGATGTACTCTTGTTTTCTATCAAGTTTCATTTTGTTCTAATTCTTTCAAAGAAGAATTCAGATGATCTGAATACTAAGCTTTTATCTTGGGAGGGTCTAGGCTTAAATGGTTCACATTCCTGTTTGGAAATTTTGGGACCACTATATTTTTTTTTTGGGGGGGGGGGAGAATAATTTTTTCTTGACATTAATTTGTGACCATTCTTGTAGGATGAGGCAGGGGCAGCTGCCATCAAAGCTGTTGAACTTGATGCAGCTCTTGGAGGACGTGCGGTGCAGCATAGGGAAGTCCAAGGCCATGAATCTGACAAATTTTTGTCGTACTTTAAACCATGTATAATACCACTAGAGGGAGGTGTTGCATCTGGGTTTAAAAAACCTGAAGAAGAAGTGTTTGAAACACGCTTGTACATATGCAAAGGAAAACGAGTTGTCAGGATGAAACAGGCAGAGAATTCTTTTGACATGAACTTCATAGATTTGGTTAACATTCATCTGACTGTGTGTGTAATTAGCAATTTTATTGTGCAGGTCCCTTTTGCCCGGTCTTCCCTGAACCATGATGATGTATTTATCCTTGACACTCAGAATAAGATTTATCAATTCAATGGGGCAAATTCAAATATTCAGGAAAGAGCCAAAGCTTTGGAAGTAACCCAGTATTTAAAGGAAAATATCATGAGGGGAAATGTGATGTTGCAATTGTTGGTAAGGACATCTGTTTTCCCTGATACTTGTTGACTAAGTAATTGTATAATTCTGCATTCCTGTTCTTTGGAAGCTTAGTCTTTACGTCTTCTGATTCTTTGTGCGTTTTTAACTGCCTTGCAGATGATGGAAAGTTGGATACTGAGTCAGATTCAGGTGAATTTTGGGTTCTCTTCGGTGGATTTGCTCCCATTGGGAAGAAGGTCATTGGCGAGGATGATATTATTCCAGAGACTACTCCTGCTCAACTTTATTGGTGCGATGTTTTCCTCATCCTCTTGTTCTCCATCTACCTGACTCCTGTTTGAAAGGGATCATATAGTAGATAATGGATGCTAGCAGCTTCTTCATCTTCTTCGTTTTTGTGGGTACCAAGGGTGTCCCCAACTGACAGCCTAGGGCTAATGCCTTTTGAGATGTAAAGATAACAGAAGTGGATCTTGCCTTTCCCAGGCCCAGCAAGATTTTTTTCCCATACACATGGCCAGGGATCAAACCCCATGGCAGCTATTTTAACCTAGATCAATTCATGTCATTAATCAAAGTCAAGGAATGTATTCTGGACTACCATATAAAGCTTATTATTTCTGCAAGGCCCCAATGATTTGGTATTTCAAATCAGATCAAAGATGAAAGGAAATAAAATATTATAAATTACTTGATCATATAGAAAGATATACAGTTAACTCTCTGGGGCAGCACTGCCTGCTCCAGGGATGTCCAGATGGTGGTGTGTATTGTGTAGGGTATAAAACTTTGTGAACTCTTTTTTATTCTCCTTCTTCCACTTCAGTCTTAATCCTGCAATTAACTCCTAATCAATGCTTGCGGTTAGTTAAAGTCATGTAAAGAAATCATGTGGTTCTTGCATGACTGATAGGTTTCTTTCTTTCTGGGGAATTAGTTCAGATGGAACACATTTTTATTTCTTTTCTTTTCTTACTTTATGTCTTACGATACAATTTGTGTCATCTATTAAACATATTACCTTCCAAATCTAAGGCTTTCGTTTCTCAGTCTTTTTACCTGAATACTTGTGCTTGTATAGAGTCGTTTAAAGTGTATGCTCTGTATGCCCTCTGGTGAATATATGAGCAGGTGTTAGCTGGCTAATGACAATGTTGCATGCTGATGATTAACGTTGTTCGACTTGTCCTTGCAGTATTGCTGATGGCGAGGTCAAACCTGTTGAAGGTGAACTATCTAAATCACTGTTGGAGAATAACAAATGCTATTTGCTGGACTGTGGTGCGGAGGTGTTTGTCTGGGTTGGCCGAGTAACACAAGTCGAAGAACGAAAAGCGGCATGCCAAGCTGCTGAGGTAGTGACATAGTAACATCCAAAGCTTCACCTGTTAGTTAAAAGTGAATTCTGTTAACTGTGGGAATATCTCCAGGAGTTTGTTGCAAGTCAAAGTAGGCCAAAGTCAACCCGGATAACCAGAATTATTCAAGGTTATGAGACACATGCGTTCAAGTCCAACTTTGATACTTGGCCATCAGGATCTGCTGCTCCTGGCGCTGAGGAAGGGAGAGGAAAAGTTGCAGGTAGACTGCCCCGTCATTTAACTTGTAATTTGTACAAGCAATTGTGTATAACTTGCCATACTAAGTAGGGATTTCATGTGTTGCTAGCTTTGCTGAAGCAACAAGGTATGGGTGTCAAGGGGATGACGAAAAGTACACCAGTCAATGAGGAAATTCCACCTCTGCTTGAAGGAGGTGGAAAGATGGAGGTGAGCTTATATATATATATATATATATATATATATATATATATATATATTTTGCATAGTTTCTCTAGCTTAACTGAATTGATACCTTTAAACGTGATATTCCTTTGATTTTCCAGGTATGGCTAATCAATGGAAGTGCCAAGAATCCATTGCCTAAGGAGGATATTGGGAAGTTTTACAGTGGAGATTGTTACATAGTATTGTATACTTACCACTCTGGTGAGAGGAAGGAAGACTACTTCTTGTGTTGTTGGTTTGGTAAAGATAGCATTGAGGTGATTTCTTTCATTCCCCGTTTAAGATAAAATGTTACACAAATTGTAATATGTTATTTCTTACTAAATTTTGGTTGGTTCCTAATCCAGATTTGTGATTGAAAATGTTTCTATAATCCTACATCAGAAAAATCCATAAAGTGCCTTTCCCCCATCTTTAATGGGAGGCAGCATATCTGCAATAGAGTTATTCGGATTACTTTCTGTATCACTGCATATAACATGCAATGGCTATTGTGTTTGATCTCTTTTGTAATGTTTCATAGCAGAATCCTCACAAGTCTTCATATTAATTTTGTAACCAAAAGAAGAAAACTAGCTTAGTTACCAACTCTACAACGAAGAACATAATTAGAAATATTTGCAATAATTACCACTGTAGAGCGATTATCCACAGTCGTAATGAGACAAGAAGTTATCTAAGGTTGCTATGGACTGTCCTTGAATTTTATTAATTTATGTTATTCTTATTTGGTTGCCAGAGATTTGAGAATTTATGCCTATCTAGAAGTTGACTTGGCTTTATTCCTGATACAGGAAGACCAAAGGATGGCTGCTCGATTGGCCAATACCATGTCCAACTCACTAAAGGGTAGACCTGTTCAGGTTTGTAATCTTAATGTAAAATTGGATAATACATTGGAAATTGTTTTTAATTGAAATACTTTCTTGCAGGGTCGCATATTTGAAGGTAAAGAGCCACCACAATTTGTTGCACTCTTTCAGCCTATGGTGGTCCTTAAGGTATTACGTTTCTTAGTGCAATAGTATATTGTGTTCTTTGTAACGTATGTAGTCTAAAACTTGTGACTCTAATGATTTTGATTGACCTCTATCCATTTTAGGGAGGCTTGAGTTCTGGTTACAAAAAATTAATAGCAGAGAAAGGTTTGCAAGATGAGACTTACACGGCAGAAAGTATTGCACTTATTCGAATTTCTGGAACTTCAATACATAATAATAAAGCAGTGCAAGTTGATGCAGTATGTCCCCGTTGAATTCTTCATTTTATCACATCGTATTGAAAGTTCTACGAGCTTCTCCGTTCATGCTAGTCTTTTTTTGCTGCATTATATCATCTGTGGTATTCTTTTTCAGGTGGGAACATCATTGAATTCTACTGAGTGTTTCCTGCTGCAATCTGGCTCATCAGTTTTCACTTGGCATGGAAGTCAATGTTCTTTTGAACAGCAGCAGCTGGCAGCTAAAATTGCTGAGTTTTTGAAGGTACATTGTTTGGCTCGAATTTTTGGGATTTAGACTAAATGGCTCAGGTAATACCGGAAGTTAGAGCATAATTAGAGCATAACCCAATTATCTCAAACTCTTGGGAGTTCATATATGTAGTGAATAATAAATATGGACCCTGAATAAAGGACTGTGTTATGTATTAACCATTAGAATATGTGCTTTTGAAAATGTTTTTCATATCTCTACTGTACACTACTACACTTTTTATTTTGCGATGAATGGTCAATCACATTTCACAGTGACTCTGACTACAGCACTTCTGGTTATTCCCTAACTGCATTACACATCTATGAACTGCATTATTCCTCTAGTGGATTCAAAAGGTTGCTAACTTTGTGAGCAATGTGCTACTTGTCATTGCTCAGCCAGGAGCTGCAATAAAACATGCCAAGGAAGGGACAGAAAGTTCAGCCTTTTGGTTTGCACTTGGAGGAAAACAGAGCTTCACCAGCAAAAAAGCCACTAATGAAACCGTTAGAGATCCACATTTGTTCACGTTTTCATTAAGCAAAGGTATTGTTTTTGGGTACATTCTACTGGTGCTTTCCCAACATAATGTTGTTCTGTAATAGCTAGTTTATATACTGATATATGTTTTATTAGAGTTATGGTTGGGACAGTTTGAATGTTCTAACCAATGTTAGTTTGTTTTCTTCTTTGGCCATGTGGATTCACCAGGAAAGTTTCAGGTGAGTTCGTTGCTGAGACCTCGTTATGTCAATTTTCACCTCTGAGTTAGGAAACTTGATAACTGTAACTTTCGTTCTTTATGTTTTCAAATTCAATTTTATTATTTGCTCTGCAGGCAGAAGAGGTTTACAACTTTTCCCAAGATGATCTGTTGACAGAGGATATCCTCATACTTGACACACATGCTGAAGTGTTTGTTTGGGTTGGTCAATCTGTGGATTCAAAAGAAAAACAAAATGCTTTCGAATTTGGCCAGGTAAAAATTTTAAAGAGTTTTAGATTTCTATTTCTCATACTTATGTTGCATGATGCAGATGATTGATTATGGATTTTTCTCTTTTTTCTACAGAAATATATAGATAGGGCTGCAGCTCTAGAGGGACTCTCCCCTTACGTACCGCTCTATAAAGTTACAGAGGGCAACGAACCTTGCTTTTTCACAACATACTTTTCATGGGATAATGCAAAAGCTACTGTATGTTTTCAAACGTCGGGATTCCCCTTTTATCATTTGTCTGAGATATTTTTTAGTCATCATTATCACTCATCGCAATTTTTGGCATGTCCAAGTTGGTAGGGTAAAGGACATGCTTGCTAGCAATATATGCCCGAAAAAATAATATAGTCTTTTCATGAAACATAGGTCCTGTTTGGTGCGAAGCATGGAAAATAATATAGAGTGATAAGCAGTCTTTTCAGATTAAGGGGTGGTATTTCCCAAATCCATGTAGACAGATTTGTCCAACCCCAAGTAACAAGCAATCACTCGTATTAAATATTTTTTTAACATATTTTTTTAATCCCAATCCTAATCCTTCCCTTTCATTTTTAATGCTTCGTATTAAACGGGACCATAGGATTGACAATATATTACCAAATAGTTATTTTAGAAGGGAGAACTACTAGTGGAAGTATCAAGGAACCAAAACTGCCTCAGTCTCCATGAAACATAGGGTTCGCAATGTTCTTTTATCAATGTATATCTCTCTCATTCTATGAGATACGTAAATCAAAATATTAAGCTCATATAACACTGTCCACCTACATTAAAATCAAAGGTTGAGTTTTAGAGCAAAGGCTATGGTCCTTAGTTGCTGTCTTCAACACCACCACCCCCCCCCCCAAAAATAAAAAAAAGAAGAAGCAGTTGCTTGTCGTCTGAAACAACTTTACTTGGGGTGTGTTTGGATGAAACCAAACCGTGGTTTGGAAAAATGATTCTGGAGAATAGATTCTGGGGAAAATAGATTCTGTGAAGAATAGATTTTGTAAAAAAGTGATTCTGAGAAGTGAGAGTGTTTGGATAGTTGTTATCAGAAGCACTTTTTATATATACAAATTACTAAAAAAAAGACATAAGTTAATATGATAATTACAGAAAAATAGATTTTATGATATATTTTAATTTGAAGAATAAAATTGTTAATAATATGTTTTTTACCAACATAATTAATAATACATAAGATAATATAATTAATAAATAATTAATGTGTATATATATTTATAAAATATAAGATTAAATATATTTATAAAAAAATATGTTTATAAAAAAAATAACAAGATACATATCATATAGGGCCTCACACTCTCCCTTTTTTCTCCAAAAGCAAAAAAATTTTGCTTTTTCCAAAACCATGGTTTTGGAGTCAAAACCATGGTTTTGGTTTTTGGAGGGGGTGTTTGGGTGATCTATTCCCCAAACCATGGTTTGGGTCCCCAAACCATGGTTTGGGGTGTCACCCAAACACACCCTTGGTCATTGTTCAAGTTTATTGGATTAACATGCTATTTGTGATTGATTGATGTGATCATGAAGTTTTAAGAAAGCATTTAAACAAGCTAAGTTAAAAGGCCAAAGCACGTAGGTTTTACCTATGCATTATTTTCCTGTTGAATTGCAGGCTCAAGGAAACTCGTTCCAGAAAAAGGTGTCATTACTTTTCGGCATTGGCCATGCTGTAGAGGTAAAAGCATTGATCTAATTTAATAGAAGAGTGTATTATTAACTATAAATGCTATTCAGCTTACTGAATGTATGTTTGTTATTGTTCATACCTTGATGTAGAAATTGAAATTGTCAGAGCACTTCATTCATGTGCAAGAGGTTCAATAGATACTTTTATTCATGTTTGGCTTCTCTAGCCCCGTCATTTTATGAAAAATGTTTTACTTAGAGGTTAATTTTCCTTGTCTAAATGAATTTTGGTGGAATTTTGCTGTTTGATGATGCTAAAAAATGCATCTGGTGCCAACTAACCGTATGATTTACAAACTTAGGTTGCTGTTTCCTTGCTGTGATATTTTAGCATTCCTTATACTAGGGAAAGACAAAAAGTGAAGTACGCAGGGCGTCAGTATCGGATAACATTTCTGGTTCTCATATAAGAAGTAAAATGGACAAGTCTATGCGGAAGATTTTAAAGAAGAAATCATATTATTTAATTACTTAAAGAAATGCCAGTTTGTCTGCTTAGTGTTAATGCTTAAAACTTTTCTCCAGGACATGTAATTCTGTGCATAACCTTTGACTGACCTAATTTCATTTCTCCCCTTTAGGATACACCAATCCCTGCAAACACAAAACGCTGTGCGTTAGAAATCATATGTGAATTTATTGTTGATGGCTTCATTATTTCAACAGTTTCGTCTTGTATTTGTTTGAGAATGCTTTGTTGGATTTGGTGACAGGATAAGTCCAATGGATCCAGTCAAGGGGGAGGACCTAGACAAAGAGCAGAAGCTTTAGCTGCCTTATCTTCTGCATTTAATTCACCTTCTGACAGAACATCCAGCACGGTATGTTAACTTGCATATAGATGAGTTATTAGCATTTTCGTTCTCGGTATTATTGATTATAAATCGATGATCGTCAAACAAGCAGAAGATACTCCTATGAAGCAGTTGCTGTGTTATCACAATTTCACAGAGCATTCACCAAGCATAGCATATGGAATTGGCATTTTTGTTTTAGTTATGGCTTAGGATACTATGCATTTAGAAAATAAATGCACAACGTAACATTAAAAAGAGAGATATAGAAAGAGAGAAAATTAGAGGTGGATGAAAGAAGGCCTTTGTTGCACTTCCACCCTTCTAAATGCGCGACATATTACTGCAGGGGATTGCAGTCCTTTACTTCTTGAATTGGGGTGCTAAAAAATGTGACAGAGAATAATATTGTTAATATATCATGTCTCCTATTATATTAGTGCTTCTACTGCTGCCAAGGTTTACTCAGGTGTTTGGATCGGGCGAGGGGAACTTGGGTAGATAACATAGATTTATTCCCAGTGGAGCTCCAAAAGATGGAGAAAAGACAATAGTAAGAAAATTGGTGCTTCTTGCCTTCTTCTAACTGTTTTTAGTTTCACTGGCGCAGGATAGAGATAGACTGAACGGAGTAAATCAAGGAGGTCCAAGACAAAGAGCTGAAGCTCTAGCTGCCTTGAACTCTGCATTTAATTCATCATCCGCCGGTAGAATTGTTGCTCCCAGGTCTGCTGGAACAAGTCAAGGATCACAAAGAGCAGCAGCGGTAGCTGCTCTTTCAAACGTTCTCACTGCTGAGAAGAAGAAGCACTCACCTGATTCCTCTCCTGTTGGGCCAATCAGCAGTCCTGTTGCAGAAAGTAGTGCTTCTGGTAAGATAAGATAAGGCTCTTATCCATGCAAGACGTTGCTTTATACGCAAATATCCTGGTCAACCCCCCCCCCCCTCCAACACACACACACACAAAAGGAACCTCTCATTTTCAGTGATGCTACAACTGGTTGCTTCTTTCAGTATTTGGCAGAGCCCATCCTTTCTTTTCTTTTTTTTCCAAATTGACATGCAAATTTTGTGCAATTGTCGTTTTACATATATTTGGAAAAATATGAAATCTGGTTTTCTTCGTTGCATGACAAAACCTGCATTTACCTAAAATAAAACTCGTGCAACCTTTTCCTTTCAATGGGAGGCTCTGAAATCACATGCTTGTGTCGCTGATGCCAAAAAAAAAAAAATCAGAATATTCCCTGCCCTTTGCTGCAACTAATATTTCTCTTGTTTGTGCAACCAATTCCGGGTGCTCTGGAATATCTGACTAGTGTGATTTCTTGTAGCAGAAGCTAAGAGTGAAAGTGGCCAGTCCGAAACCGAAGGTCCTGAGGAAGCTGCAGATGCCAAGGAGACTGAAGAACTTGCAACCGAAACTGGTAGCAATGGTGATTCAGAACCAAAACAGGAAAATGTTGAGGATGGGAATGATAATCAAAGTAGTCAGAGCACATTCAGTTATGATCAACTGAAGACCAAATCTACTAATCCTGTGTCTGGAATAGATTTCAAACGAAGAGAGGTTAGTCTTGATTTGCCGTTGCTGATTTAATTTATTCCGTTGGGAGTGATGTCAATATATAGTCTTTTCTCTCGAATTGGTGTATCTCAGGCCTATCTATCGGATGAAGACTTCAACACAGTATTTGGAATGACAAAAGAAGCATTCTATAAATTGCCAAAATGGAAGCAAGACATGCAGAAAAGGAAAGCAGATTTGTTCTAGAGTTGAATATTACAATGAGTGACATACATATCTGCTGTTTTTGCATCCTAACATACTTTTGTTGGAATCCACTTTTTATCTGTGGGATGGTTGTGGTATTATTGAAACTCCAAGTTGGATTCCGGTGCGTAACAATTTGCTGTTTGGCCTTTGATGGATGTAAACCTGTGGTTAGTATCGGAATTGATTGTGATACTGCCTGGAGAGTGAGTTTTAGTTTCTCCTTTGAAATTGGTTTTGCCTCGCGTAATGATGTTCACATATTGTAGCTATGAAGACGGTGGACAGCTCCATTCTTTCATTTGATCAGGTTTGTAATTTTAATACATGGATTTATTCATGTTGTTATTGGTCCGGGGGGCGGGTGTATATGTACTGCTTTTTCATATAAACTATAAAGAATGAACTTTGCTGGGTTGTTAGTTGTGAATTTGAATTCTTTATTCATTTTCATCCCCATGAATTGTATATTTCTTGTTCTCTGGCTATCCTCCCTCCGTTTATGGGCTGGCTCTCGTTGCTCATGAGAAAATGCATTTAAATTTTAAAGCATTAATTCATTAAATGCTTAATTGACCCAATAACCGATTTGACGATGCCGGCGTCTAGAAAGTATATTAGAGTTCACAAGGTGAAAAGAACAGTTCGAAGCGTTGTACTTTGTAACTCCCAAGCCCGAAATTTCGTGAGTTATGCGTTAATTATGCAACTTTCTTGCCCTGAAATTGCGCGATAATCTTTTAAAAGACATATTCTTCCAGTCCTAAATATAAGATTTTTATATAAGGGTTTAGATAAAGGTTTATATTTAGGACCGGAAAAGTAAAGGTCTTATATTTAAAATCGAAGGAATATGTCTTTTCTGTAAGCCAAAAAGTTTGTCTCATTATAATTAAGTTTAATATATTGACAATGGAATTTTTAATTTTTTTTAAAGAATTAACTTTTCATGAATATGTTTATTGCATAAAATTTTAAAAATAAGTCATAGTTTCGTGTCTAGCTGGTGAAAAATACTACTTCTAAAAATCTATTGGTATATATATGCTTGCATTATTTTCAATGTTAATATCAAAACTCGAGGGTTCAAAATCACTTTATATAAAAGTTATAAAGCTTTTGCCTTTTTTATGTTAGTGAAGAAAAATAAGTTTAATTCATCCTTTTTTAATTTTCAATGAAATGGTTTTATAAGCAATGTTGATTTAGGACATACTCTTCCATCTCTTATTATAAGATTTAATTTTTTTGAATTGATTTGTCTCTATTTATAAGATTCCTTTTGAATTTATCTAAACAATAAATGCATTTTATCTATTTTATGCTTAATTAATATACTTTCTCATATTATCTTTTTTCCATATATTTTTTTCACTCACACACACCTACTTATAAATAAGGGCATATTTTTTTAAAAAGTATATTTTTAATATATTTATTACTTTTAACTAATTTTAGTAGTTTTCTTAAACTATGTAATATAGTTAAATAAATTTTATAACAAGGAATTGAGGGAGTACAAGATAAGTATATAAAAAAATTATCTCAATTTATGTAAAGTGTATTTGTAAGCAGTTAAATTAGCACATTGATTTTTTTTTTTTGACCTGGCATATTTCCCGTGTGCAATTAATTGAGTTATTACGTGGTGAGCATCGCAAAGTCCAATTGTACAGGATCACGTCGCGCCAATCCTTGTCTTTAATTTAATAAATTGCATTTCAACTATCCCCCTGTCGTTATTAATGCCCCCCATTCTTGATGATCTCATCACAACTTCACAATTCACAATACGTGAATTTTTTTAGAATCAGCTCTTGACAAGTTTCCTGGCGTGACCATTGAATCACGGAGTGGCTGAACTAAGAATTTAAATTATATAAAACATACACCAACAAAAAATTAGTATTAAAAAATGAGTATTTGTCTCTAGCAGATAAAAAAATAAATAAGTTGTCTGAATTTTGTCACAAGTTTTCGGCGGCTGTAACATCACAAAGACACAAGCCCAACGCCTGTGAACCAGATCTACATCACATAATACAAATCTCAACTTATATATGAGAGTATCTTAAAAAGAATCGTTATATTTTGTTTCTACGTGTCGAGGGCTAACAATCTCTATATAGGGAAGAATCTACTTCAGACGAGCATATGTGCTTCTTAATAAAAGAATTAAGACTCTGATCATGTGGGCCGCGTTGAATTATTACGTAATCCCACAATGACGTGGAAGAAGCTGAGTTAGGGTCAGCCACTGATCTCGTGTCCGAAATTGACTCGTTTGCCGTTATCAATTACGTTCTTCAACGTGAACCGGTTCCCCACCAGATGACTCAGTACCGCCGCCTCCGACACCGAGTTATTCGCGCGTTTTTTCATCGCCCACCGAACAATTTGCGTGAGCATCGCGTTCGATAATCGCCGGATGCCTTTCCCTCCGCCCATTATGATCGCCGAGTTGACTCGTCCGCCTCCCTGAGTTTTCTCCGAGTTGTTCCTACTCTGCGTCATGGTAAAGCTACTACTCTCTGGATGTCTATGTAACAAAATGGTCTCGGGGCTCCGGTTCCTGACTCTTCCCAGCGGGTCTTTCACCACTACCATATTCTTCACGTCTACGAGCATTACATGCTTGAAACTCCGCTTGACCCGACCGAGCAACATCGGGTAGCACGCCCATCTTCTCAAACTCAGGGGGACGTCGTTTAGGAACCCGGCCAGCGAGTTCTCCGGATCGAGCTCTTCCGGGTCAAATCTGAGAACCGACCCGTAACTCAACAGAGGGACGATCTCTTCTGATCCGCCATTCCCTGTTTCCGGGTTCGTGAGATTACTTCTAGTTCTCGCACCCCACAATGGCTCCGCGATTTCCGTCCCCTTCTTGACCATCTTGAGAAACCTGGTCGCATCGAAATTGGGAGATTTCCGGTTCTTGTGAGGATGGGTCACATTCATTTGAGTGTAGTGTTGAATGAGTGACAAGAACGAGTCGTTCTCCTCCTGAATAATAGGGGTGAATCTCGATGACAAGGAAGCAGAATCGAACATGAAAACGACGTCGGCGCTGGCAGTGAGGCCTGACCTATGCAAAACTCTGAGAAACAAGCGAAACTCCTCGTCGGTGGTGTCGGCAGCCACGTGACCCACAACGAGATCTTTCATGGCTCTGGTTCCTCTCCTGTACAGAGTACCCATCCGTTGCAGAGCGGGCGAAGGAAGATGCTCGCTGTTGAAGGCACATTTTCCCAATTTGGGGAACCAACCGCTAGCTTTGGGCTCTGCAGTGGGATTGTGAATAATGGGAGATTTCTCCGACAAGAATCGACGATGGGCCGTAGGTTCGATGGTAGATAGAGTGAAGAAAACAAGAGTGGTGAAGAGGAGAAGAGCGCAGATGGAAATGATGCATTGAGCAGTGGAAAAAATGCGAATGGAATTGGGTCTCTTGACAGAAGAAGAAGCAGGAGGAGGCGAAGAAGAAGGTGAGGAAAATAACTTAGTTTTGTCGGCAACTGGGGGGCTTTCTTCAGGGAAGAATACCAAGAGGAGACCCATGCCCTTAGCCTTAGCGTTTGCCCAGAACCCCGAATCTCTCTTTGGTTGTGTGGCAGGCGACGATTCTGTTAAGATATGTGTATCCTGTGTCTCGTATTCATGCTCGGAGAAGGAATGATTCATGACGCTTTTTCTAGTGGCTCATTTGACCTCCTCCACCTTTTCCATCATTTTAAAAAAGACTACTGTAAATGGAGGAGGAGCAGGTCTTATTACAGCACGTTGCAGGACCCAAAGCAACGTCGCGGGAAGTGGACAATAAAAACAGTATAAGAAATGAAAGGCGTTAGTTCCAGATTGAGAAGGAATTAAAAAAGGGGAGGGTGAAATTAGAGAAGAGGAATTGGAAGGGGAAGGGTCAATGGAAGGGAACCGACAAAATAGGAAGGAACCGGTGGAAATTGGAGAGCAGCCAGGAGCAGGGCAAGAGAGCGTTGAGATCCAATTCTGAAAATAGAATATTGGGGAAGCAGATTTCATTTGATGCAGGCCATGCATTCCCCATACTCTTACGTTTCCAACGAAGCAATAACAGACATGACAGGGGAGTGAGAGTAAATTATTAAAAAAAAAAACACACACACACATACAGAGTATGGCAATTTGTAGAGTATATTGATTGTCAATGTGATAACCATTCATCAATATTCTAAAATATAAAATGCCCCAAAAGCACATTTTTTATTTTTCATAATTTAATGAATTCCTCTAGCGTCTCACAAATACCTGAGTTGTATTAATTAATCACTGATCATATATCAATATAAACTTGCACCGAGTTACACTAATTCAAATCATAGACAGTACAACTGATTTTAGATTTCACATACGTGCATGTCAAAATATGCATATCACATAAATATATACCTCATTGTTATGAATATAGTAACGCATTAAGATATGAGTGTTGATTAGAAGCATTTATAATGAATTGTGCATTTTCAAACAGCGGAAGTTTCCACTAGACAGAAAAGGGGGTGTTACAACTCATCATTGCCTCGCTCCACTTTATTTCATGTCTGCGTCTTGTGTTTGTACTGTTGGGCGCAGAAACTTCCTACCTCCTTACTTACAAGATTCCGCGGCATCAAAACGGTGCCAAACAAGCTTCGGTTCTAACAATTTCGGAATTGTTTTATGAAGCATGTCGGCGAAGTGATACATTCAAAATATGGTATTCTCATATGATGCCGCATTAGGTGGAGTTGGCTACATAAATCACACGACATCATTGAGCTCCATCTAAAGTCAAATCTTCAAATATATTATTAATTGAAAGATTAGGTTTGATAACTTTATTAAGTATTCTCTTTAACCTTCGTCTACTTCTTTTTAAAGAACTTCATATAGTTTGATTAACTTTTTTTCATTGGCGCATCCAAAGACAAAATATGATATTCTCATAATTTAGAGTAATATGAGCGGTGACAATAATCACGCCATGCAGATGGAGTCCTACTACAAAGAGACAGGAACGCCCTTGCTTTTAATGTGGGTTTTGTCTCTTAAAATGTCCCAGAATAACACAATGCTAGTCAGGGCCTCCTGACCCAAGGACCAAGTATTTTTTCCCTTTTCATTTGAGTTGGATCAAAGCATAATTTGTGGGTAAATCTCTGCTGATAAATGAAAGGTAAAATTAAATAACATAGTGCTAGTTATGAGAAAAGTAATGTGCAAGAGCATAATGGAGACCCGGTTTGGGCTCTTAGAAATACAATCACCTCCCATGTGATCGCCCATCTTCCCCCACGCCTCATTCTTAGCGCGTCATGGAATCCAAACGGCGATTGGTTGGTTTATTGCGGGTCAGAATGTGGGCCGTTGCCTCATGGGCCTTGTGAATAGGCCCACACGTAAGCCTCAAATTAAGCCTGATATTTTTGTCCATTTTGTCCATTTAACACATTTTTACCTTGCATATATTCCTTAATTTATAGGGATATAGCAAGAAGAGATATAAATTAATATGACTTTTAAATAGTTGGGTTTAGCACAATCACAAGCATAGTATTAAAAACTAATTGATTTTTATGAGAACTTTAATATTTTAACCGGTAGGTGTAAAATTAAAAAAGAAGTTATTTATATTAAGGACATGAAAAAGTATATTACTCCTTTCAATACTGAATGTATGAAGTTAGACAACTGATAGGGTTGTTCTGGATTTAGATGCAAGATGTTAATTAACTTTCTCTCTTAAAATTATAATTTTTATATATTATTTCTAATAATTACACATATTAAATAAGAATTTTTATCAATAAAATAATTTTCAATGCAAATGATTAAAACAAAAGGAAAAAATAACACACGTGTATAATGAATATAATATACTCCTCCGGTCCTAATTATAAGACCCAATTGACTTATTTGAGGAGATTAAGGAAGTAAGTTAAGTTGGTTATTTATAATAAATAAGTGTTGTTATTCCTAAAATATCCTGCTAATTAAGTATATTGGCTAAAACTATCATTATTAGAAGGATTATCTTGGAAAAAATACATAAATATAAGAGAGAAAATGGATTGGGTCTTATAATTAGGACCAAATAAAAAGTCAAATTGGGTCTTATAATAAGGACCGGAGGAGTATATAATTTAACCAAATCTTGTAGTCCCTATCCATTAGTCACAGATATCGCGGGATAGAGCATCGTCGAGGTGGGGATCGAGGGCATTAAATTTGAGGGCATGTTGGAGGGAGAGAGGTTGGAGTTTGGAATTTGGAAGCACGAGAGGGAATACATTTACAGAGTTTGAATGTTGTGTGAGTGGTGCGACCAATCCGTAGCTTGGCTTGTTCAAAATTACCCTTTTTTTCCCATTACAATCTCAATCATGCTCATCCCTTTTGTTTTTTGTTTTTACCACTTCCTGCTTTCCCACCGCCGTCCCGACCTTTACTTATTACCATATCTTATCAATAGTAAAACTCCATCATAACAATCACTCCACGTAAAATCAAACAAATATATATTCTTTTGGTTTTATTTATAGAACATAAAAAGAATATATTTTTTATCCTATTTATAGGATACTGAGAGAAATTTCTCGTATGGATGTATAATTTTACCTCTCATTTATTATTGTGTTGACTTTGTTTATATGAGATATAATGCATATTAAATAGGGATAAAATTAGAAAATTATTAAATTATTAAATAAAAATTAATAAAATTTAAGATTTTTTTAATCTGCTAACAAAAAAAAGATTTTTTTTATTCTATATAAAACATACTAGAAGTCTTTTATAAATAGAATCAAAGAATATATTTAAATTAATGTGACAAAAATTCTCTACACTATTCTAGGATGCCTTTTAGATTAGATGCAGTCATGAAAGTGAGCAGGTGGCTAGCAGCACCTTGGCTTCACGCCCCCAAGACATGTGGCACCCAACATGCCCCTTCCTCATATTTATGCCACTTTGACTGCTTTCCAAATCCCCACCGAAATGACATTACTGCCCCTCCACGTCCTAGCCGTTACATCATATCTTCCCGAATGCCACATGAAACGCCACAAAAGGCCACATCCGTAATTAGCTTCCTTCCTTCCTCTCTCCTGTCTCTTGACTGAACCCTGTCGTTGGAGTTATCTATTCCACTGTGACTCCCCCCATAACATCTAACCCAAATCCTCACTCCCTTCTTGGACTGAGCTTGAATTCTATCCATGGCTTCTTCTTCCTCTGATCCTCCTGCCAAGCCCGAGCTTGGCTGTGCCATGCCAGAGACTTCGGAAGCAGCCATCAACAACGATCAGGTGTTTTCATACAGGGATTTCAAGAAGCCGAAGAAAGAGAGAGGATGTACGGCCAAAGAGAGAATCAGCAAAATGCCCCCTTGTACTGCCGGCAAACGCAGCTCCATATATCGTGGTGTAACCAGGTCCGTTTATCCTTTGCTTTCTCTCACTCATAGGCTGCCAAACTGGTCCTACCCTTTCACCTTTCTTGCTTAATCGCGTAACGTTTTCTTGATTTGTAATCATGTCTAATTCTTCAGAGATTACTTCCCTTTTCATTTTCTTTCATTAAATGGGAAAGTGAGCATAAAACAGAACGGTAACTGACAAATACTGTCATGTGTGCCACGTCACAAAGCTTAAGGTTATACGTCAAAATTTCTTTTCATCGTATGCTGTCATTCATCTGCTATATCCGGTTTTGGTGTCTGTTCTGTGTCATCAGATGGGACTGAGTTTCTCTGGTTTCTAACGATTTTGAATCTCTTGTATCGGCTCTGCTTTTGAGATGTGGAAGCTTTTCTGAAATATGGACTGACTGTTCTTGTGTCGTGAATTATCAGGCATAGATGGACAGGTCGTTATGAAGCACATCTTTGGGATAAGAGCACGTGGAACCAAAATCAGAACAAGAAAGGAAAGCAAGGTCTCCCCCCCCCCCCCTTTCTGCCTTCCTTTTTCCGTCTCTTTCTAATTACTTGCACACGTACGAAGTTATTGGTAAACACACTTGAATATCACGCTCTTATGATCCTATAGTCACTTACATTTTTTTGGGTCAAAATCCTATAGTCACTTACATAATCTCGTTATTTTGCTGTGCACTGGGCATGGATATGTTGGACAATAATTCATTGGTGATGCCAGTTTACTTGGGTATGTTGGCTTCGTCCTCTTATTCCTTCTTGAAGTTGCTGCACCATTCATTATGATAATTGCCCTTGATGGCGTTTATGCAGGCGCGTATGATGATGAAGAGGCTGCGGCTAGAGCTTATGACCTTGCTGCTCTAAAATATTGGGGTCCAGGGACTCTTATTAATTTTCCAGTAAGATAAGTGCTTGGATGGTTATGTTCACAGCAGGACTCATTGGGGGAGAAAGAAATGCTGTGTCTATTTTTCTTTTTCTTTTTCTTTTTAGGCCAAAAGGGTCATATGTCTATTCATTTCTTACTTTATTTTCTGATATCAAAAGATGCGTTGCATGACCAGAATTTGAAATTGAAAACTGCCACTTTGCTCAGGGACTATTAAGTGTAGTGTCTACAATCTTTACCCCAATTAAAAAAAAAAAAAAAAAGCATTTACAATGCATTCTTTCCCTGAGACATTACTTGCACAATACTCTATTTTGCTCTGAATTGACTTGTGGTATGAATCTAACAAATTCAGTGCTCTATTTTTCAAGAAAAGTGCAAACATGCTATTCTCTTCTGATAGACACAATCAGATACTCGTTTTATTTGTGGGCTGTTGACATGCGCAGTGTCTAATTTTTCTAAGATGTACGTTTTGATAATAACCAACCTATGAATTAAATACCTTAAATCTGGTGGCCTTCGGCAGGAAGGGGGAAGACAAGATGTTCTACTTCTGGTATATACAATAATTTCTGCATCAAGTTTTGATCTTTGTACTGCAGGTGTCTGATTATACAAGAGATCTTGAAGAAATGCAGAATTTTTCGAGAGAAGAATACCTAGCGTCTTTACGACGGTATATACACACACACTTCACCAAATATATCCTATCAGGAATTCAACTGCGTTGCTAACATGTGATGCTTTCTGCAGGAAGAGCAGTGGCTTTTCTAGAGGAATCTCAAAATATCGTGGACTCTCCAGGTGTGGATCCATCTTGAAGGATGCCAAATGCATGAAAACCACATAGCCAAACATATCCTTTGTAAACTGGTGTTTATTCTCCGCTAGAGAGTATATTATAATGGTTTTCAAACAGAAATGTTGCTTTATATGCTTTCTATCACCCACTTTGAATTTTAATGCTCGTCACTGCACATTTATGGTGCCCGACACGGATTTGATTGTTAATTTTAATTCTGCATTTCATATTGCATGTGATGGTACAAAAAAATTAGTCGATGGGAGCCATCATATGGTCGCATGGCTGGATCTGACTACTTCAATAGCATACATTATGGTAAGTCCTAATCATATTTAGTGCTCAAGCAATCATCTGTCAAACCTAATTTGTAGAAACCGCGTCTTTGATGGTAAAATTAAACTAGATTCTTTGGCTTGCATGAATTCAACTGATTTCACCAGTTTTATCTGCTAGATCACTACCATCTTATTGCTCTGTAATATTAAAGGTACAGGTGACGACTCAGCTGCAGAAAGTGAATATTTAAGTGGTTTCGGTGTGGACAGAAAAACTGATTTAACGAGTTACATTAAATGGTGGGGATCTAATAAGAGTCGCCAAGCTGATACTGGAACAAAATTATCAGAAGAAAAAAACCGTAGTTTTGCTGGAGGAGACCATGGCAGTGAGCTCAGAACATTGGAACAGCAAACACGACCTACTGAACCATATCAGATGCCACGGTTAGGCACGTCCCATGATGAAAAAAGGCATAAAAATCCTTCAGTTTCTGCTTTAAGTATCTTGTCTCGATCAGCTGCCTACAAGAGCTTGCTAGAGAACGCATCAAAGAGAGAGGGAAATAGCACTGACCCTAATGAAAATGAAAACAAAAATGGCATTGATAAGTTGGACCGTGGCAAGGCTGTGGAGAAATCATCAAATCATGATGGCGGCAATGAAGGACCTGAATCTGTAATGGGGATGAGTGGGGCTTTGTCTCTTCAAAAGAATGTTTACAACCCACTGGCTCCATTCTTGTCTGCACCCCTTTTGACTGCTTGTAGTACTATCGATCCCTTAGTAGATCCTCTTCTCTGGACGTCTCTTGCTCCTATGCTTCCTGCTGGCCTTCCCCGTAATGCTGAGGTTGGTAGATTTTTATTGTACTTTACTTGAATGAATTTGTTTTCTTCAGAACATTATTTCATTCAACGCCGTAATATATGTTTTAAAGATCATCTCTTTACATGTTTACAAGCCTTATTTTCTTGTGCTGTTAGTACTAGCTACAATGTTATTTGTCGTTTGATGCTGATTAATGATTATATTTCTGGAATTCATCTTAAATGGTTCTGTTTCTGCATTTTGACGGGTATATGAGGAATAATTCTAGATAGGTAAATTCTGAAATAGCATAGCCACCAAATGTCAGTAATTCTAGACTCATTACTGATTTTCATTCAATTACCTGTTCGGAATGGAAACTATCTGACGAATGACAGTAATGAAATGGCTAAGACAACAAATGTTTAGAAGTCGGTAACACAAAACAGTTGTGATATATTTCCATTCGTCAATTTCTCCCCAGGTCATTTAAGAGTCACTCATTACATTCTGTGTGGATTCATACCACCAAAAACATGTGGACTCATTTGCAGGTTACAAAGACTGAGGCCAGTTCATCTTATAGCGTCTTCCAGCCGGAGGACTGAATGGAAGTTCCCTTTGAAAGGATTTGTGATGTGAAGAATAGCGAGTTCCTGAAGAACTGAGTAACATAATTGGGAGGGCTCCGTCTGTTCAGATCTTCATACAGAACGAGAGATCCAAGTGTCTGACTAGCTCAATGGTCTGAGAAAATGCCCCCATGGCTTGAAGCCCTGAACTATGCATGCTTATTGTGATACACAAACTAGGAACTTTGACATAAAAGATTACTGTGCTCAGTGCTCTATACATAGATGACATATATAGGGTTATAACAAATCATTTCTTGCGATATGTTGCTGTCAAGTTTTTGCAGGCGGTATCGAAGAGGGTGATTTCATGTACAGAACGTACGAGGGAGGAAGAAGTATATTAGACAATTTTATTTTATGTTTGATTTGTTTGTTTGAGTTAGACAGTGCTATGTCATATTTGATTCGTTCGCAACGTAAGATACATGCCAAGAGAGCAATGGTTTGAAGTTTAATCATCGGATACGTACCAGGAAGTTAATTTGAAGCCAACAAATTTTGGTTTGTGGGGAAAATTCTACGTTGTGGTTGAGGATAAAGTCTTCGCCTTTGAATTTATGAGTGATCAGCCAGACAAACACCATGCAGATTTCAAAATCACGAAATATTCTTGCAATTTGATTCCTCCCATTTCGTTAGCAATCAATACGAAGATAGTACAAACATAAAAATCCTCCTTCTATGCTTTCCTACTTTTCGCCCTCCATCAAATTAAACCTTTCATTTTGTTGACTTCTGCTCTCAATTTTGACCTCTCACTAATTCCTTTTCTTTTTTTCACTTGCACCCTAAGGTAGCGTTTTGTAGGAAGCATTAAAAATAAGGTATTGAGATTAGAATTGCAATTGAAAAAATTTATTAAAAGAGTGTTTAATATAAGAAATTGTTTGTTATATAGGATTAGCCAGATTAGAGAATATCATGGGGGAAGTGGTATTCCTCAATCCTACCTCTATAGGTTTACCTAATCTCATATAATAAGCAATTATTCATGTTAAATACTACTCCTCCGGTCCTAAATATAAGGGTTTTATATTTAAGACCGAAGGGATATTTTAATGATTTCTTTTCAATTGCAATCCCAATCTTAATATCTCATTTTCAATACTTCGTATCAAACGAGACCTAAATAGTTCCTACAAAACTACACCACATCTTATTTTTATTATGACCTGAATCGATATCAATTGACTTGTCGCTGGCTTCATTGGTTCAAAGTGAAACACATAATTATGTCTATCACATGCATACTGGGATTTGCAGAGTTGGACGGCCGGTGGTTCTATAAGAAATCAATAAAAAAAACAAAAACAAAAACAAAAGATTGAAAACGTGCGCATTGCTTGCTTTGTTGGAAGAAGAAAAGGTTGTTGGATTTGGCTGCTACTAGAAGGGAATTAGAAGAAGGATTTAAAAAAGTGGAAATTAAAAGCGAACGTTTTCCATGAGAGGAAGAAGAGTCCAGGTTCAGGGGGCCGCCAACGATTCTGAAAAAGTAGGGAATCCTACAAGGCTTAAATTTGATCACATCAAAATTCAAAATTTGCAGGCCATAATAGCAATTGGCTAGACAAATCGAACACACTTCAGATTTTTTTCCCCCTCATTACTTACTTAGTATTTATAATATCTTTTTTATAGAGAGTTTAAATGTCAACCTCATATTTAAGAGAGATTAATATCATTAGACTGCGAAGCTTCAGAATTCTTGTCTTATTCCTGAATTCTAAAATTAATATCAATTTCGAATCGGCGAATCCATCGTCATCACATTTGCAGGTATTCCTGCCCTTCCCAGACTTTAACAACCGACCGTATTAGAATCGAAGGAATCTTGCCTTTTTTGGGGCGACATGGATACATCCCTGTTTATAACCTTTTTCAGTCAGATTTTGAAAACAAAATATTTTTTTTTTACTTTTAGAATTGTGTGTTAATGAATAGCAAATGGTGTTGGTTTTATTTTTAGGCTTTAAAATATTTTTAATGAAAAAATTGAATTAATATTTTTTTGGGCAAAACTTATGATTCGGTCGGGTCATATAATTACTAAGAAATTATTTTGTTGCATTAAAAAAAAAGTCATAATCTCCTGGAAAATTGATCCATATGACATAAATAGAAGTTCACATGATTTTAACTGACATTTAATTTGGACTAACCGCTTCCCCTAAGACGGGATAAAAATGGAGCAGTTAAAATCTTTTTATAATCTTGCCCTGTCAGCATGTTTTCAATTCTCATTGTAGTCATTGGTGTTAATGAATCACAAAGTAGAAAGTCACACATCTTTTTAAAAATAAATAAATAAATAAAATATCACCTATCTCTTGAGAATAATCAAAATCAGTCAATTATATTTCACTGGGATTAATTAAACAGAATCACGACTCTATTACATTTGTAATTCTGATGAAAGACCGTATAATAACGTAACAATGTGATTTGTTTGATATAACACAGCACATAAAACTAGATACAATTGAACTGTCTTCACTGTTGAATTTCATTCCTGACTTTTTGGTTTTTTGCCAGCAATTTCATTCCTGACTTAGACGATATTATATTATTATATTTAACACTGTACGTATGGTATATTATGATCTATGACGGATTCATTTGCATGACTGGGGCAGTAAAATACTGGGATTATTATTTGTCTCTGTCTTCAAGTCTCTCTGTCCTTGGTTCACATCGAGCCTTACCCCAAATAACATAGGCCTCTCGTCTTCCTGCTCGGTTTTCTTGGCATGCTTAGCCACGAGCTCAAGCAGGTCCTTGCACTTCCTCTTCATGGCCGTGAGCTCAGAGTTCAATGCCCCATTCTCTCTCTTGAGTCTCTTGTTTTCGTCCACGAGAGTTGAATAACCAGAAGACGAAGAGGTTGAAGAAGACCTTTGGTCTTCCTCTGAATATTCCTGATGATTTCCTTGTGTTCCTGCTGGTTGTTGTTGTTGCCTGCTTGACCACGCCTTTCTTCGTCTAATCTCGCTTAGTTTTTCTCTCTCCCCCTTCCTAAATTTGTTGTTGCAAAATTCCCATCTGTTCGTCGCCGCTTTACGAAATCCCTGCGATCATATTAACAAGTTTAATCCTTTTCATGTTGCTCAGCAATATATTGATGATAATCCCAGTACTTTACTCAATCAAAGACGACAGGGGTTTGAAATGGCCAAAACTTGTGGATTACACGCTTGCAGTGTCTTCTTAAATACATAATCCTACCTTTCTTCACCGGATAATTATAAATTAAACTTTTCATTTGGCTTCTCCACAGTAATACAAAAACTAAAGCCGATCGATAAGAAAACTGAAAGCGGCAAGAAGGCAATTACGTGGGGAAAATAAAGATGCTGGATTATATATGTGTACGTACATAGGTATTCAGCTGGCGAACAAAGCTAGAGAAGTTGCTGTGCTTGAAGAGAGTAGGAAGAAGGTCGCGGGCAAACTCCGCCGGCTGCCACACCACAAACGCCGTGCCGTCAGCGTTCCACGATATGACGTCGTCGGTGGCGGGATCCTCCACCAGCATGTATGTCTTTAACAAGAAGGGTGGTGGGTTCGACTTCCTTGCATGTAACTGATCCAACGACTCTTTGTTCTTCACTTCCTCCATCATCATCACTTCCTTTCTTTCCATACCTGCCTGTATCTATCAGGAGGAGGAAGAAGAAGAAGAAGGAGTTGACGAGGACGGTTGATTGATGAGAAAGAAGAGAAGAAGAGCAGTTAAGAATTCCCAACCCCAGCAATAGAAACCCAACACGACTCCACAGTTCATGAGAATTGCAACCCCCTTAATTTCCCTTCTATTTCTTCCCCTCTTCTTTCCTCCTTCCTCAATAAATATTTGAAACGTATGTTCTAAGCCTTCCCCCTCATTATATAGTCAACTATTTCACAGCTCCCACTATGTATATTTTTCTTTCCCATTCAAAAAATTTATATCATGCCGCGTAAAAGAGATGAATTTTCCCAGTCAAATCAACAAGTTTATTTTATCTATCTTTTTTCTTCGTCCCGATTCGTGTTCACAATACATGAACCTGCTTATTAGTTAAATGCAAGACAAAGCAACACGAGCGTGTGAAGTGGTGATTAGTCAACAGTAATACTCCCTCTGTTCCTTATTATAAAAGACATTTGATGCTTATGGCATGTTCCTATATATAAGAGACACTTAAAAGTTGTCTCTACTTTTTTGTGTTGATTTCCTATTTTACCCATATTTATTGTCTCTAACTCACACTCTCTCTCCTTCCCACTTCTCTTTCTTTTAATAATTCACCATTGTTCTCTCTCCTTATTAATGAGGGCATTTTTGAAAAAAAAAATTATACTTTTAACACATTAATTATTCTTAACTAATTTTAACAGTTTTTTTGATCGACGTAATTCGGTTATTCGTCTCTTATAATAAGGAACGGAGGGAGTATCTTTTAAGAAAGTCAAAAGAAATTAAAGTCGACAGGGTCGCAAAGCAAATATTGACTAATGCGAATTTGTCGCACAGAAATCAAACCTACGAACGGAGCAGGAGAGATGAAAACAACACGGCGTTATCCAGATTATGGTGAACTTGGAATAACAATTAAGAAAAGACAGGAACATGGACTTGGCATGGGGGAGTGTTTGGCGGAATTGAGAGACAAAATTTTCTATGAAAATAATGTTTGTTTAAGATGTGTAGGTGTGCTGATATTTTCATTAAGCAATAATAATAATAATAATCTTACGTGTAGATTCCTTCTCTTCCAGAGCTTTTCTCCTACGTCGTGCCACAGTTTTGATTTATTCCTTTAATGCATGATGGCGATATAATCATATAATGCCTTTGTGGCCTTTTCTCTAATTAATTAAAGGAATTACTTCTTTATTTGACTTTTTGCATTCTTCCAGCTGTCCTTTTTCTTCCATTCGGCTTTCAACACTGATACACTCCAAACCCAGTTAGCCCCCCTTCTCACCTTAAAACGAATTAATATTACATTTTCTCAAGTCCTGATCATAAATATAAAGAGGTAGTTGAGAGGTTCATGTCAATCTTCTTCTTTTTTTAGTAAAATATTTATTTCAATCTTAAAAAATCTTAATTTTCCTTGTCAATCAAATTTATAACTTTTTTTCAAACTATTTTTTATTGAATACACGTAGTAAGATTTATAATTACGATGTAGTTCTAATACAAGTAATAATTAATAGAGATATTTTAAGAAAATCAACCCATGTTTTTTTCTAAATAATTAATTTAATTAATTTTTATAATTTAATACAAATTATTTAATCTAATTTTAATAATTGCAGGTGAAAATGTTTCCCCTCTTTGTATATATCCCAAATATGAGATTTAGTTTATAATATAAATTATATTATAAAGTGAATTTTGTATTCAGTAAAAATGGTAGTATTATCCATCACATCAAAACAGAAAATGGTCGTATTATCCATGTTTCATGTTTCGGGAATAAACAAGTTTGCGGGGGATGATTCTATTTTGGTGGGACCGGTTAAATTAGGCATCAGTTCAGTAGGTCTGGGTTTGGCCAAAAAAAAAAAGTAGGTTTGGGGCCATGTTGGATATCAGATTAGGCCATTTCTCACCTCAAGATGCATCCATCGACCTCCATGCACATTCGAGATAATCACCTTCAGAAGATTCCTGCATAGTACGTCTATATATCTACCATAATCATACTCTACATTTAGATATTTAATTATTTATTACAGAGCCGGTAAACCGAGGTGTGAAAAGACCAATTAGTTTTTCAAACTTCGTGTAGAAAACTACATAATTTTTGTGTGTGTGTGTGTGTGAAAAATTCCCATTTCCCATTTATTTCAACATATACACTGTAACATGTGTGATGACCCAATTGCCCTTCTTTTTTTAACAAAAATTACATGTAGCCCCCTTAAAAGCTTTTTTTTTTTTTTTTACGCATGAGTAACATTCTATTGAAAACAATCCTATTTGAAACACTGTTGAGTACTAAATGTGAGTACTTCTCTCAACAAATATCTGGATCCTAATTTGTCACGTTATAAGAAATTAGCCATTTCTGTTAGATCTAACCTCTACTTGTCTAAAAAATTATTTAATCAGTGTAATAGAAACATTTAATATGTCTATGCTAAATACACAAACAATTTGATACATACATTTTCATTACTCTTTTCAGTTTTGAATGCAACACCTATTCCGTAGTGTAATTTATATGATAAAATGTATTTTATATTTAAGGCGGAAGAGTAATTTTTTTTCCCCTCTCGAACGTTTCCGAGACAAACTCAAAAAACTGAGTTTGCCTTTATCCATATAGTCAGGGGACTTGGACAAATTTAAGAAGCTACTGAATTTGGTTGGCCCGCTCAACTTTCTTGACTGCTTGAGATTTTAAAACCTTCCCTTCTTTCTCTCTTTTTTGAGGTCTTCAACCTTAACGAGTACGCCTCAACAACCACCTTCCCTTCGTTACATTGAAAAACTGCGTGTCTTCGTTTCCCTCATGTAGCGTCCTTTCAAACTGCAAATTCAGAACCGTAACTAATGCAAACTCCACGTTTTTTTCATTTCATATTACTATTTCTAATTTCGTATCATTTCGTTTCTCTCCGGGCATGGCCTTCCATTTGACACTTTATGCCCCAAAAAAAACACACACACACACAAACTCAATTATTTAATTGTTTGGCTGTATTTCTGGGTCAATCACGAAGTTTCACTGTTAGGGAATGAAATTGTTTTCCCTTGATTTCTTCAAAGCGTGCTTGACGGGGAAGAGTCTTTTCATTAGTAGATTATGTTGTCAAACGCGGGTGAGTGGTTTCTTTTTATATTATTATTCTATAAAATTGAGGAATATTTTCAAATAAAATTTTGAAATAAGTCATCTTCATGCGAAAAGAATGTGCCGTTCAAATTATTGTGGGGCAGATGGTTACCGAAGGAGATTTTTTTTTTCGGTAACAAAAGGTTTAGGTGGGTTCGGTACCGGTCAACCCACCAAGGCTAGTTCACGGCCCGAGAGCCTAGAGAGCACTTACAAGGGACTTACGAGATCGCCTACCAATAGAGTCCTCACGACAGCATGAGGAGCCGAACTTGCGTCCTTGTGGGATACAAGTCTGCTCCACTGACCATCTGTGCCGACATCTGTTGGCGAAGGGGATTATTTTTGAGTGGGGCTATGTTTTACACGGGCTAGTATGGGCCGTCTGCCTTCTCCAGTTTGGCCCAAATTGCAACCGTTACCTCCGCCATGGCTCACCAATGTAAGTCCCTATTATGATTCATTCACTAAGCAGCAAACTGTGAGTCCCCAGATGGCCCATGCATATTTAACCAGGGACAAATATGTCATATTTGTCAATAATAGGTGATTGGGTTGTTAAAAAGTCAGCTTACAATTCACAAAGTAGTGAGTTTGAATCTCGCTACAAATATAAGAACCTTATTGATGTGCAATCTGTAAGTACCTCGGTAAGTATTCTCTGAGTCTAGAGGTATATTCTAACCCTGATGAATCAAAGCATTCAACTCATCTAAATTTTCTTTATGTAGGAAAAAATGCCATATATCTCTGGCCAATGTATGTGTATATATGCCATGTTTTAAATATGAATAAAGAACTAGTGACGACACTAATGTCATATGAGATCAAATGTCACTGCTCACTACAAATCAATTCTCGGGATAGAATGTGTCCGCAAGTAAATTATCAATCATTTAGTTAATTATTCAGCTCGATTGTATCTGCTCAGCTCTGCAAGCATGATGATAATGCCAATGGAACCGAGTTGATTGTCCCTTTGTTAATCATTGAATCTTAAACATCAAAATTATCTTTAAAATCACTAAACAAATTTTGTTGGATGCCTTGATCATCTTTTCTCCATTAAAGAACTACTCCTCCGGTCCTAATTATAAGACCCAATTGACTTATTTGAGGAGATTAAGGAAGTAAGTTAAGTTGGTTATTTATAATAAATAAGTGTTGTTATTCCTAAAATATCCTTGCTAATTAAGTATATTGGCTAAAACTATCATTATTAGAAGGATTATCTTGGAAAAAAATACATAAATATAAAAGAGAAAATGGATTGGGTCTTATAATTAGGACCAAATAAAAAGTCAAATTGGGTCTTATAATAAAGACCGGAGGAGTATAAAATATGGCATCGGAGTATCTCTTACTTGGATTTGCAAACGAGCATGACCAGAAAAAAAACCACTTGCATCTGTCCATGTTAATATATTCTTGATACAAAAAAAAAGCTTAAATATAAAATTAAAAAAAAACCACCTTTAAAACAAAAATTCAAGAAACGCCATTATTCAGATATACAAAGTTTTAAGATAAACATTCAAACTGTTTATGTTTTTCAAAAGCACATGCAAATCAGTAATTATGTTTTATTCTTTTGAAATAAGAACATTTCCACGTACAATATACATACTCCATGAACAACGGGGCTGGGTACAAAATTTATGTTCTATACTATTAACTGATGAATATTAATTTTAACTAACACAAGAAATGTGTACGCATATTTTTTTTTAATACTCCATTTATTTGAAAATTTCCACTTTGAAATTTTGAGCTTGTTCCAATACAATTCCAAAATTTTAATTATTTTTATGTCATAATTTATTAATGAAATTAATAGCAAGTTAAATTCACCTGCCATTAAGTTTTACATTTTAATTACAAAAAACATTATTTAATAAATTCATAAAATTATAAAACAGGGGCAGCGCGTGTTCCACAAGCACGTACGATATAAAGAAAAACGGACCAATTTCAGCAGATGGCGCTTTAACTACTCTTCTCTCATTGTATGGTCTTAAACTTCAATGGCTGCTGCGAAGATAGGCATCGGAGTGGGACTCGGCCTCCCTATCCACCGAGTCTCAATGGCCACAATCTCCTCCACCTCCCTCCATCAACCGCACCCCGTCGTCTTCTTCAACTCATGCTCGTCTTTGTCTTCCCCCACTCGGCGCCTCGACTCACTCCGAACTCGTCCTTCCCTCCTCAGACTCCGAGCCTCATCCGCCGACGCGCCAAGCTCCCCAGGTTACTCACATGCCTGCACAAGCACTCTCACACTTTCTCATTGCTCTTTTTTCTTTTTTCCGTTTGCGTCTGATGCTTGAATCCTTGGAATTGAACGTTAGTGAGTGGACAGCCTCTTTTATGTTTCCTTTATTGTGTAATCACGTTTCGGAGATAATAAAAAGATAACATGCATGTTTATGGCAAATTCTTAGCTTCAAAGTCCAGTTCTTTTGCAGAGTATTAGTGCTGACGCTATATTCAGTCCCCGAAAGCAGAATGGAAAAAACGAGACAGCTGTTCATAGTCCGCCTGTTTTCGGGTACCCCTTAATTTCGGTAACTCGGAAACTAAACCCCCATTGGCGATGTCCGTTGAGAAAACTTCATATTTGCTAAGTTTATTTGTTGAGAGTGTATACAGCTGATGCCAAATTGGACCGAAGAATTAGAACGTTAATCATGTCCTCGTTGCGTAACGCATGGACGATGATTGAACCAATGCCGCGACTTTTTTGTAGTTCCTCTTTATCCGATCGATTACGCTAGAAGAAAGGCACTTTTGGGCAGCTGTATTTATATTTATATGTCTTTCGCTCTGCTTATTTGATTAGTCTAGCGTTTTTAGGCCGAAGTTTGACCTTCTAGCAGAACCTGCTTTAAGGACACTACCTAGGTGTTTATGAAGTCCTGCTTATTCAGATATAGATGTTTCTGATGAGTGATGATAACGCAATACTGGCTTGTCAAATGAAAATCAGCCATAATAACGCATTGATTGTTATTGGTCTTAAATCTTAATACGTTTTTTCCTTTCCACAGGACACGATGTCGAGAATGTAGTCGTTATAGGTTCAGGTCCTGCAGGATACACAGCGGCAATATATGCGGCTCGTGCCAATTTAAAACCTGTAGTGTTTGAAGGTTATCAAGTAGGTGGCGTACCTGGGGGGCAGTTGATGACCACCACTGAAGTGGAGAACTTTCCAGGATTTCCAGATGGGATAACTGGTCCCGATCTGATGGACAAGTAGTAGAACAGAAAAAATAAGATATAGTATAATTGTGTTGTTATTAATTGACGTGAAGGCCTTGTAATTTACACATTTCCTGCCTGCCTATGCAGGATGCGACGGCAAGCTGAACGATGGGGAGCAGAATTGTTCCAAGAAGACGTTGAAGCTGTTGACGTTAAAAATAGACCTTTCACGGTCCAAAGCAGTGAACGTAAGGTGATACTGACATGTTCATCAGCCCCAAGTTGATTTAAAGTCACATGATTGCATAAATTAATATTCTCGCTTCTTCTAAAACTTATCCGTATCTTCGAATCTAGCTGCTCAATTAAATCTGATTATGTATGTGTGTATTAATTTTTGGAGTTAAAACATTTGAATGTTGCACGAGTGTGGTGAGGAAGTTTTTTCAATCATATCTCTTCTCTTTGGAAGAAAAGTAGTCATAAAATTATCAGAATTTTTTATTAACATTTTATTTCAGGTCAAGTGCCATACTGTCATTTTTGCTACTGGAGCTACAGCAAAGAGACTTAGGCTACCCCGAGAGGATGAATTCTGGAGTAGAGGAATTAGTGCCTGCGCAATCTGTGATGGAGCCTCCCCTCTCTTTAAGGGTCAGGTCCTTGCTGTTATAGGAGGGGGAGATACAGCTACTGAGGAAGCAATATACTTGACTAAATATGCTCGTCATGTTCACTTACTTGTGCGGAAGGCCCAACTAAAGGCTTCCAGAGCTATGCAAGATAGGTGGGTCTGAATTTAATGAACATTTTCCAACTTTAATTACTTGGTAGTCTGTGTTTTTATATGGAGCCTTCTGTTTGGATTCCTTGATGAAGGTAAATTATATACTAATAAACAATTTGCACGTGAGTTTTCAACTCCCTGAATGTTTGTTTAACAGGTTGATTATCGCGAATGTTTCAGAGTGTTCACCAATCCCAATGTCACTGTGCATTTCAATACGGAGACTCTAGATGTCGTGAGCAATGCAAAAGGTCAGATGTCCGGAATTTTAATTCGAAATGTGGATACTAGGGAGGAGTCTGTGCTTGAGGCAAAGGGGCTATTTTATGGCATTGGTCATTCACCGAACAGCCAACTAGTGGAAGGGCAAGTTGCGCTTGACCACTCTGGCTATATCTTGGTTAAAGAGGGTACTGCAAAAACTTCAGTTGAAGGTGTATTTGCGGCTGGAGATGTACAGGTAACCTGTTGAATATCTTCCTCCGTTGTATTTTTGCAGCAGACTTGTATTAGTTCTACACAGTTGAAAAACAAAAATAAAACTTATGCAGGACCAGATCCAGTAGTTATGAGATAATATTCTTGGTACTGAGAATATAACTTTCCAGAAAGTAAATTGTCTAAATCTATTCGGTTGATGTTACCATGTTTAAAAAATAAGTTGTATGTAGTAATTGCTGTAGGTTCTCTTAAAATTCGTCTTTTAGGATCATGAATGGAGGCAAGCAATAACAGCTGCTGGTTCTGGGTGCATTGCTGCTTTATCAGCCGAGAGATATCTTGTTAGCAATGATCTTCTTGTGGAGTTCCATCAGGTACTTGATTTCAATAGACCCCGATTTATATGAGCTTATTGTCCTCTGGATTCATGGTATTTCAGTATGTTCCAATAATTTTCTCAGTCTTTCTATTTACTCATAACAGCCTGCAACTGAAGAGGTTAGGAAGGAACTCACAGAGAGGGATGTTCAAGAGGGTTTTGATATCACACTTACAAATCATAAAGGGCAGGTAAGTGTTTCCTTGCCACGTTCTTAGGCTAATGGGATTGATATCTGGCTTTTATTATGCATCCAAAGAAAGAACTGGCTTTTATCGTTTAGTTTTGGGTTTGAATTATAATGTGTTTTCTTCCTTTGTTATATATCCTTTTTGTAGTATGCTCTGCGGAAATTGTACCATGAAAGTCCGAGGCTTATATGCGTAATATATACATCGCCAACATGTGGTCCTTGTAGGACTTTGAAACCAATTCTCAGTAAGGTATGTGTTAAAAAAGGCAAATAAAAGCTATTTCACTTTCCTTGAATATATAGAATGGTACTTGCCATGTTCTTTTCACTTTGTGATCATTAAATTTATGTGACATGATTCTGCTGTCGTTCTTTTCATGCTAGGAACAAGCACAAATGACATAATCTTGCTATCAGAAAGCATGAAATTAATATTTTATGAACTTAATGGGGAATCAATAAATCACATTTACCATAAACTACTACTTATCCTGGTTCAATGTTGCCCATGGTTTTATAACACTGGTAGTCTGTTTTCAATTATACATTGAGAGTAAAAAATGTTTGGATTTCTTCTCTCAACTCTCCCATGGCAGGTTATTGACGAATTTGATCAGAATATACATTTCGTTGAAATTGATATAGAGGAAGATCCAGAAGTAGCAGAAGCAGCCGGTATCATGGGAACACCATGTGTGCAGTTTTTCAAAAACAAGGAGATGCTTAAGTAAGTTATTTATTATCTGTCTTCCGTCCTTATTTTTCTCCTCATCATCTTCATTGTCATCGTAGTCATTATAGTCATAATCATTGGTGGTCTCTTCAATCCTTAAATTGCTACTTTGATGCTGGTCGACTGTCTTGTGTTGTATCCATTTGCAGTGATCCTCTTTTTGATTGCGAACTCTAATTCTAAAGCTGATGATTGCCATCGATAGCATTATAGACTGAGAGGCGATTGTTGCTATGATTTTTTATACTTGCATGCTGATGCTTGTGTACTGATATTGCAGGACTGTACCAGGAGTGAAAATGAAGAGGGAGTACAGAGAATTCATCGAAGCAAATAAATAATAGTTCAGGCATTGAAGAGAGGAAAAGGGTCGATAGATTCGTGCCCTCATTTCGTGATTCATTTTTGTTTTCCAAATTGGTCAAGTGGAACGTACTGTCAATTTTGACAACTATTCCTTGAACTGATGAGGAACTTCATAGACTGTACATGTAGAGCTTCGAATACTTCATCACAGGTTTTTGACTGTTCAATGCATTTTAACTGGAATTGTACAAGTCTCAATTATGATCTCAGTGACAGCATTGTGGCGATTGGATGGACTTGTATTCAAGCAAGAACCCTAGTTTATGATATTACCATTTTCTTCTCGAGTAAATTTCTGTCCAAATTTAAATTTGCTATGTTTGTGCTATCAAACTCTGTGATCCTTTCATCTAGCATTTGTTCAACGCTTATGCCAAGTTTTCCCTTTCCTTCATTAATTATGCCTCTCCAATCTCAATCCCCAGGCCTGCTCGGTTGATATAGCATTATATGACCTATTAAGTGAAATTGCGCATAAAACTAAAGGCCTGGTTTTGAAGTTAAAATCAGAGAAAATCGGTTAATGGGATCACAGAATCAGTCTCTGGGTGATGTCAGTTTCTCTGATTGAACTGTGATCTTGCTATTGGCTCAAATGTCTAATAATTAGTCTGAACTACAAGGGAAGGCATACTTTCTGGTGTCATCACTGTTGTATCATCCTTATCTGCTCCAGCCTGCAACTTCACTTCAATCAATGTCCAATATATTCTCTGACCCAATCCCGACCTATTTATATGTTGCTAAGATTGAAAGGAGCCAGCTCTTCTCTTGTATATACTTTGTAGGATGAGTATTATTTGTTGATTATGGCACGGTGTCGGTATGGGTAGGTCTCTTCATGTTGAAGCTTGATAAGTTGCGTTTTGATTATGTGCAATAAATCATGTAGAGGTTAGTATGCATGTAATTAATTAGAGACTCGCTTAATAAGCAAAAAATAATAATTTTAAAGATGAGGAATGTTATCACCAAAAACAGAAAAAAGATGAGAAATATTTATTGCATTTATTTTTAAAATAAAAAATAATTATTAATTATTAATATTTATGAGAAAAATCAATACCATTATATCTGGCCAAAAAGTAATATCATATAAAGCAAAGACACAAAGAATTGTAACCAAACGAGGCCCACGGTATAGCCATCCCACGGGCAAACTGCTATCAATTGAACTAAATTCAGATATGTTTTAAATCTGTGTTTTTGTTCTGGCATCTAACATTCCTGGCTATCTACGGACATAAGAGGACATGTTTGAATCAACCAATTCTCTCAGAACACACTTGGATTTAATCAAATAAGCATATGGGCACCGACCCCCAGTTTCCAAGTCTGATTATTCCATTTCTGGGCTCCCTTTTCCAACAAAATATAACCCCAAACGGCAGGGTAGTTGGATATCGTACACTATACCTGACTCATAGTTATTGCAGACTTAAATGCATACCCAAGGACCACATAAATGATATAGATAACACAACGAAACAATCCAAAATATGGGCATATATTCAAATATTTTACTATGTCCTTTTCCCTGTATTGGGGTAAAGGAAGAAATCGGCCATAATGATAATATAGTTATATTGCATATCTTGAAGACATATAATACCCTATTCAGCAGGTAATGGAACAGCTTGCTGTTTCTTGAAAGCGACACGAAGTTGCTTGTTGCTCAATGAAAATCTTTCACCATAGTGTGGACTTGCCTTGGCATAAAACCACCGCAAGGGTGATATCCGTCTCTTGTTATATCGAAGTACCAAGAAAAGGATAAATCGGTGAGCTACTAAGAGGGTAACTAATGCTATTATGTCCCACCACTTGCCATGATTTAATGAAACCCCAAATATCACTTTCAGAACTTGTTCTCCCTTAACCTTGGGGTTACCAGGAATCAGAGGATCAAATTCAAGCCCCAGCATGTCATTCTTGAGTTGCCCCTGCAGATCATAACAATATGATTTCAGTTCATCAATATACTTCGAAAAAAATGATGGATCTCGTAACATATTTCCAACACTGAATTTTGTACCTGCACTGCCCAAGTAGCAAAGCTCAAGTAGGACATGGGGTAGCGCCAAAAGAACTTAGGAAGGTCAGGTAGCGGTCTGAACATTGGAGAACACATAATCATGAAAAGCTGCAGTCACCGCCATCAGTTAAACTGTTCGTCAGTTTCCGGAAAAGAAAATTTGTTTTGGTGATAGAGACATTGAGTTATGTTTGCTTACAATCACTCCAGTTGCTGCTCCTATGCCCATCAGGACATTAGGCACCAGTGAGGCTACTACCATGAGGCAGCACTCAATGACAGATAGGCACACAAATAAGTTGAGGAAAAAGAAAACACATTGAGCTAAATCCAGATGAAGTTTCACCATGGAGTATGTGATTGTGACAAAGAAGACCGATGTTACAAGTAGGAAAGGGAAAGACGATAGGATGTTTGATAGTACAAACACAGCTTCTCCGTAATGCCCTTTGGACCTCTCACCGTAGAACACCTGATTTCGGTTGGGGTTAGAAATGCATTAGTAGGGTGTAACAAGAGATTCAGTAGCTTCCGCAGAAAAAGAGATTTCAGTTCTTTATACCTTCAATTCTTCAATGAAAAGTGGCAATCCTCCAAATGACAGACAAATTATGAACCCATAAATGAATGATACACACTTTCCTCTCGCCAAGATTGAGTCCTTGTCAGTACCAAGATGAAAAAAGAAGAGACCAATACCAGTGGCTGCCAGTGAATAGAAAAAGATCCTCAGCCAATAGTAGCCTACGTCCCTTGACATATTTAAGAATGATCGATGGGTCAATGTGTAGAGCTGCTTCCAACAGCTGATACTGCCACTGACATTGGACTCGATTACTTGGTCTCCCTGCAATTTTAACACCTCTTAATCAATCAGGAGCATCAAAATGACCAACCAAAAACAAAAAACAAAAGAAAAGGCAACTAGAGTGCATTCTCATAGTTACTGTGCACGAAGCAGTATGAAGGTAAACTACATGATAGACAATGTTGAGTAATTCATACACTGGATTTCAAACATTGAATTCTCCTTCTTGCGTTGATCATCTGCTCTGAATTTTTGTAACTCTCGATGAGTGTCGCCCTAATCTCTTCTGTTTTCTTGCCTGTTGCAGGATTTGATGACGTAGGCTGTCAACCATGAAATTCACATTCAGAATCAGAAGCAAGATTTTTTTTTTTCAACAAAGATGCAAACAACAAGCTTTGACTAACAATACTTGCTTCAGAACTCATCGTAACTGCATCAATGGCGTCAAAGTCCAAATTAACACAGAGAAGGAAATGATCTGAAGGATTCCTTCTAACTGGACAGGGGAACCCTGCATCAGTGAAGAACTGTTCCCAGGACACAGTTAGAACTCTGAATTTCCCCCAAAAAAAAAAAAAATCGTTGAAACATTTGGTTTTCCCAAATTGCTTACCTTCAAAGCCATCTTTGCTTTCCCAAAATAAACAGTTTCTCCGCTCGATAGCAAGAGAAGATCGTCAAAAAGGTTAAAGAGTTCACTGCTCAGCTGATGAATGGAACAGACAACTACCTTTCCATCATTAGCTATACTGCACAGGGTTTGAATCACGTAGAAAGCAGAGGCACTGTCAAGCCCACTTGTGGGTTCATCCAGAAGCAAGACGTGGGGTTGTGTCAAAATCTCAAGGCCAATGCTGAGTCTCTTCTTTTCGCCACTGCTGATACCACGTAAATGCCAGTTCCCAAGCTTACTGTCTGCACATTCTTCTAGACCCAGTTGGATTATGGTTTCTTCCACCACCTTGCTTATCTCCTCTCGTGTCATTCTCGAAGGAAGCCTCAGATTTGCAGAGTATGCTAAGGTTTCTCTCACCGTCAAAGTCCCCAAGAACAGTTCTTCTGTATCCACATAAGACTGTATAATATTGAAAACAAAAAGAAACTATCAAAACAATCCCAATTTGCAGGGAGGATCGACCTTTAACAATGCCGTAAATAGCAGTGAATGGGGTGAGAAAGAGGGTTTAGCAGCAGACGGGTTATCTTACCACTTCTCTGCATTTGAAGCATTTCTTCTTCCCGCCGATTAGAACGTTGCCGGTCACTACAACGTTCCCAGCCAGCCTTCCTGTACAAAACGTGGAACTTTTTTTTTCATTAAAAAAAAATAGAAACAACAAATTACAGAATGACGATGTTGAACTATTCGGAGCGATGCGGCTCCAAAACGCGGTTGGGTTGGCGCCACCCCGGGACCCTGCAACAGCATCCTTCGGGTCTTTTTTTTTTTTTTTGGCCGGCCAAAGCATCCTTCGGGTGTCTGGATGGCGCAGCGCCCGCACACTATTCCCGGGGGGGGGGGACTGCGGCTTCATGCCTTGGGTCTCGAAACTTGTCGTGTTAGAGCTTGTTGCGTGGTTAAAATATATCATTGTCTTGAATTTTTAATATAAAATTTTATTTAATTTTTATTTTGATTTTAAATATAAAATTTCAATCTATTTTATTTTTTATATTTGTATGTTTTTTTAAGATAATTTTTTTATAATAATAATTCTGGCCAATACATTTGAAAGTAAAGATATTTTAAAAAAGGGTTAAAGTGCACCCAGCACCCCCAAGTATTTTATCAGGTGCACCCAGTGACCTAAAGTAATTTATGATGCAATTTTACCCTCAAAGTAATTAAAATGGTGCACCGGTATCCCATGCTAACAGATCTGTTAGTTTGATCGTTAAATTGATGAGTCAGCACAAGTTTGACCAGAAAATCTGACGTGGCATGTCTAATAAGCAGGTGATGTGAAATTTTTTTGGGATTAAGGTGCATCCATCACCCCCAAGTATTTTTCCAGGTGCACCCAGTGACCTAAAGTAATTTATTGTGCAATTTTGCCCTCAAAGTAATTAAAATGATGCACCGGTATCCTATGCTAATAGATCTCTTACTTTGACTATGAAATTGATGAGTCAGCACAGGTTTGACCAAAATAATCTGACCCAGCATGTCTAATAAGCAGGTGATGTGGAATTTTTTTCGTCTGCCACTGCTTTGTTTTTTCTGTTCAGTAAATGCTCTCTTTGGCTCTTGGAATTTTTTTCAGAGTAAGAAATTTTTTCAGAGATACTCCTCTAGTCCTATTTATAGTGTAGAGAGAAAAGATATTTTTTGGTCCTATTTATAAGGCACTGAGAGAAATTTTTTGTATGGATGTACAAATTTACCCCTCATTTATTATTGTATTAACTTTGTTTATAAGAGGTATAATGTATATTAAATAGGGATAAAGTTGGAAAGTTATTAAAATTTAAATGAGAGTTAATGAAATTTAGGGTTTTCTTTGGTCTATGTGAAACATGCTGGAAGTGCCTTATAAATAAGACCAGAGGAGTAATATTCAGACAAAACAATGGAATTAATTACTTTGAGGGCAAAATTGCACCATAAATTACTTTAGGCCACTGGGTGCACCTGAAAAAATACTTGGGGGTGCTGGATGCACCTTAACCCCGAAAAAATTTCCACATCACCTGCTTATCAAACATGCCACGTCAAATTTTCTAGTCAAACTTGTGCTGACTTATCAATTTAACGGTCAAACTAACAGATCTGTTAGCATGGGATACCGGTGCACCATTTTAATTACTTTGAGGGTAAAATTGCACCATAAATTACTTTAGGCCACTGGGTGCACCTGGCAAAATACTTAGGGGTGCTGGGTGCACCTTAACTCTTTAAAAAAAATAATACATATTTATTACAAATAACTAACTTAACTAGTTTTTTTAATTTATTCAGATTAGTCAATTAGCTCTTATATTTGGAACTGGAGGTAGTATTAAATAATTTAGATATTATAAGCTTTATAAAAAAACAAAACCCCTATCATTTTAAATAATTTATTTCATATGTCACTGTCGTGTCTTGTCCGCTAACATCGGTAATGTAAACCATGCTCAAAGCAGAAAGTAGATTGAATATATTATCTTTGATTCTAATTATAAAATCCTAGAAAGTAGTATATCTTAAGAAAATAATTAAATTATGAGTAACACATATATTTACACACAAACAAAAACACTAATATATCCACATGAAATTAATTATGTTTTCGATGAGTGTTTGGTTTATATATACGTATATGTGTATTCTATATGCAAGACTTGGATGTTGAGCCCTTTGTTATAAACTTGCTACTGGTGGAAGTTAAACTTAAGTCACTCACAACATATGCTACAAAAGCTCTCTTTCCGAAGAAAAAAGAAAAGAGAGTGCTGTGTTTTCATCCTGTAAGCTGTGTGCGCGTAGGATGGAAACTGAGTATAACAGAAATGCACAGTAGAAACGAGGCTTGTATATGAGGATGCAGGAGAATATGTGTGTAAAGCTAGAGATGAAAAGGAGAGAGCGATACCTGAGAGGGAGCGGAGGAGGGTGGTTTTGCCGGAGCCGGAGGGACCCATGAGGGCCATGAGCCTTCCTGGCAGTGCATAACCAGTGGCCTTATTCAGCAGCTTCTTCTTGGTCTGCTCCGCCTCCGCCGTCAACTCTTCCCAGACCACTCCTCCCCCCGCCCTTCTAATCGTTTCCTCCTTCATCCTCCTTATTCTCGCCCTTTTCTGCCACTGCCACTGACACCCTCTTTATTGTATGCCAGGCTCTCTCATTTATACATGCATGCATGTGTAGCCATCTGCCCATTCTACCCCCACTCCTCTCTTTTATTTAATATATTTCCTCATTGTTTTTTTTAATTTTTATTCATAAAATATATGGATGGAAACCAAATCACGATTTTAAAAATAATTTTAAGATATACAAAATAAATATGTAAAAAGAGTTTTGACTCGACTTATATAAAAATATTTTTTAAAAGTATTTTTCTGAAAAACCAAACACTGTTTTAGAGAAATAAAAACTAACCATGCGAGATTACCTTACATTTCCTGTAGACAGAAGAAATCTTATCCACGTTTTTATATCCCAACCTTTTTTTTTACCATAATCGGGTTCGTATAATCTAGATGACATCAAACATTTCTCTTAAAATCTTTTCAACGTCGCGAGTTCAAGATTTTTATAGAAAATATAACGTGTTTGAGTTGCCAGGGGGAAAAACCTTGCTTCACAGATCTTGGCCTCTCCTGTTTGGTAATAAAGCGCCTTTATTGGCAATACCTAACCCCCAAATAACGGCGCCGCTCACATTTGGCGGTGGGCCGTAATTTTCTTTTTGTTCCCTCCCCCCACAAATAAGGATTTCGCTCTCACTCACCTCACCAGCAGCCCCCCTAACGATTTCACTCCCGCCCCAATAGTTTTGTTATCTTTAATTATATTATTTTATTTTCTTAATTTAATTAAATTAGTTAAATGTGTTTTATGTTAAGAATTAAAAAATTATAATTCTTCTGGACACAAACTGCTAGCCAAACATAAATTAGAAATTAAAAGTTAGATACGTTTTAGAACTGGTGTAAATACATTATATTCAGAAGCCAAACTATGGTTTCAGAAGTACTTTTATGGATTACGAAGTAAATATGTGGAGGAGGTTATCTCATTTTGCGGAAAAGTGATTCTGAAACCGTGGTTTTGATTTTGCCAAACACCCCCTGAAATCCGATTTTTGATTCCCCCAGGCTCTCTCGCGGACAATAGATGGGATGATCAAACTGAACGCCTCTTTCTTTGAAAATAATAAACAACTGGAACGTTAGTTAGGAGTTGGATCAAGAGAAATTTTATCAGCATACAACCTGTTCCCTGCTACTGCCTATTACATCTTACGTTATGGCTTGTGAAACCCTTTTCCTTAAAGTTTTTTTTGTTTGGATACAACCTTAAAGCTAGTAGAGGAAAAAAAAATCTTCTTAATATGGAGTACTTCAAATACTACGTGCTATTTAGGACCGCTGTGACAAGTGGATGAGAATAATATACCGTTTCAGAATATAATCATCTTAACTAATTAATTCATGCCAAAAACAATAGTTAATTTACTAAATAGGTTTTAAATTGAGAACTTTTTTCAACTGTATCCAGTTGTGAGGGGGGTATAATGAGTTTCATTTAAGCTTTAATTATAAGGATAAAATTGACAAGTAATTATCGGTTACTACTAACTTATATTTTGAATTAAGTTGTGTTTCTAGAGGCCATTGGATAGAAGGGAGTAATCAAAATCATATCTTTATTTACGAAAATGAAAATAACATTTGGATTTAAATTAGTGTCCTAGTTTTATGGAATTAGGAGGGGGCAAATTTAACGGTAGGTAAAGAGTCTCTCCACTTCTCTTTCTCCCTATTTTTATTCACCTTTTATTTTAACAATTAAGTTTGAAAGTTTAATAATTCAGAATTTATGTTTTAGAAAATAACTTCATAAAATTTTTTGAATTGTCCTGACTAAAATTTAAAAGTTTCATTTTGTTTTATTTATTTATTTTTTGAAAATTTAATATTTTATTCATAATTTTATGCATATAAAATCTGAAACATTAAAATTTTAATTTTATGATTGAAATGAGAAGTGAATAAAAACAAAGAGGAAGAGAAATAGAGGGATCCTTGCTCATTGCCCCATCCAATGGCCACACGCAGTCCTTCCCATGAGAATCAAAACAGGGAGGGACGGAAGCTCATGTCAGGCGAGGTGTCTCCGCCGCCATGGCCGCCGCGCCTTCTCACTCGTTCCCATCACTTATTAATTACTACCTTAACTAACACCTCCCCACCCACTTCTTCATGTTCTCCTTCCTTATTGTTCTTCTCATCCCCAGCTAAGAAGTAAATGTCCTTTTTTTAATTGATCTTTAATTTTAAATAATTGCGGTGAGCTCATGGTTTATTCGCCCGATTCTGGATTTCAACACACTTTCAATTGACGCAAGCACTGCGCATATTAAAAAAAATTCTCCAATTAAACTTCGATGGCTCGTCACGTTTAAAAATAGAAGTGTATGGAGGCAATTGATATTTATGGTTTCGGACAACTTGAAAAACAAAACTATACAACGTTCGGTCCCAAATATAAAAGTTATTTTAATTTTTAATTTGGTTCTAAATATAAGACTTTAATTTACTTTATCTCTCATATTTATTTATTTTTTTTCAAAATAGTCCTTGTACTAGTTGCATGTGTTAAAAATTTCATCAAATGATTGTTCTAACTAATACACATAATTAACAAAAATATTTTAAGAAAAATAAGACATATTTATTATAAATAACTAACTTAACAAATATTATTGATCTACTCAAATTAGTCAGTTAGTTTTTATATTAAGGACCGAATGTAATATAAATTTTAGATGTGGTCTATATGACCATTCATCTATAGAGTTGTACAATAGATAAACGAGACCAAATCAAAACCTAACCAGAAGTCTAGTATGGTTTTTGGTTGTGTTGGGTTTGACAATTTATGGTTTGGTTTAGTTTAGTAGTAACCTGAGGTCGGGTTAAATTGAGTGTGGCCTACTAAACTGATGAACTAGTCCAAGCAAGAGGCCTTTTGTCTTTTTTGAAAAAAGGCTAATGGTCAAGCCCAAGGCCATTACCTGGAGTCTTCGACATAAAGCGGGCCTTTTTTTTGGGCCAAAAATACATTCCCGGCCTTATTTTAGCCCTAAACCTAGTATTGGGAGAAATCATAGTCCTGGAGATCTGATCCTGGAGAAAATCCACACAAACTATAATTTGAAGGTCAATTTGAACATGTCTCGACCTGCCTGTACGTATGTTCTCCCTCAAAAGCGATTTTAGTAATTTTATGGAAGTTTAACAATACAACCTTTTGAACTAGCAGAAAGGACTTTCTTTTCTACCAGAAAAAATTAAAGGTGCTTTGTAACTTTCCTGTTACTTAAATCTTCTCGATCTTCCTTTCTTCTCCGCCTAATTGGATTTCATTGAGATGCTAGATACGATGCACCACCGCTGTAATCTATATCCCTCTATGTGCGTTGAGGGCAAGTGAGGTTCCCCCCCCCCCCCCTTTCTTTTTTCAAAAAGACAGCCAGATTGAAAGCTCTATTTTAGAATTTCAAAATGTGACCTTTTCTTCTAAGGAACTTTTCTTCAATGAAATTAATTTTTAAATGTTTTATGCTATTTTAAATTTTATTTTTACATATATTTTTATTCATGAAATATATCTAATTAAGTGTTTTTTTTATTTACAACGTTTTTTTCAATAGGACGATAACTCTTTATATTTTTCTCAAAGTTATGTGTATTCTTATCAGATTCATATTATTTTTGATATTTTATGTTTAGACTTTATTTTTAATTATATCATCTAAGTAATTGTCAGTTTTTAAAAATGATGTTTCATACAAAGGCAAGCTTTAGGAATGTTAATCCAAACAATTATCATTACTTATGTGAATAGGAATGAAAGAGATTTGATTTTAATTTTAATATTCTTGACTTGACAAAAATTAATCTTAAATTCAAAATAATTTGAGAATATACTCTACGCTATATATATATATATAAAAAAAGAATGGAGAGAATTTTTTTTAAAAAAGTCAAATTTAAAAAAGCAGATACGAAAAAAATAAATAACCTTTTAAGCAACTGTAGCGATTACTCCTAATTGTTGGCAAAAAAAAGTGATTACTCCTAATAAACTCCCACATTGCCTGATAATAACGATGATAAAAGCGAGAGATTTTATTGCCGCATTGGGCATGGCAAGCGTACTCGGGGAACACCTGAACTTCCATTACCCAAAGAGGGACCTGATTTTGCGTGCTGCGCCCTCACATCAATGATCAATCCGCGTCGCTTCATTAGTTCCGTGATCATGAGAACGACGGACGGAGATTATCCTCCTTCGCATTCCCCACCCGGGTCCCACAACGTGGCCTACCAATTTGAATTCAAAATCATAGGTAACGGTACAAATTCCGCACCTCAGGTTCTGATCCAAACTTAACCCAAACTTCGCATTCCTCCGGGCGGTTGCCCCACCAAATCTTTCACACTTGCTGTTCATCACTCTCCTTCACTGTCTCATTCCAGAAAGCCACATTCACTCTGTTTTCTGGGTTCAGGTCCTGGGCAAAAGCACCCACTTAATAGAACCTGTATTCATCTCTCTGCCTATCTCCTCTTTCTCTCCAACTCATCTTTTTTTTTTTAAAAAAAAGAAAGAAAGAAAGAAAGTTGCTGTCTTGGGTTTTTGGCAATTTCTGGATTTTGATTATTCATTCAAAGCTCTGTAGGAATCCAGAAAATTTGGGATTTTTCATGGAGGATTGCTCAAGAACTGGCTTTCACGATTTGAATGTGGCGTCACGAAAAGCTGAAGAAGCGGGTCAGTTTATTTTTTTGCCCACTGTTCATTATAATCAAGGGTCGGTTCGCATAAAAAAAAACTCTTTTTTGTTTGTTTGTTATGTTCCAAGAACATCTATATTTTTCTTTCATCTTTTCCCTCTGCATTTCCGTCTCAATCCATATCTACTGATTCTCAAAACAACTTCTGCAGCTTGGAGACGTTATGAAGCCGCAGAGTGGCTTGAAAGGGAAGTGGGCCCGCTCGGCATATCCAATCAGCCGTCGGAGAGAGAATTCATTTCTTGCTTAAGAAATGGTCTCGTTCTCTGCAAGGCAATCAACAAGATTCATGCAGGAGCCGTCCCCAAGGTGTCACTATGTTCCACTATCGCGTTCATTATTTCTTCTCGCTAATCTAATATATCACCCGCTATAGTTCAAACAATTACGTATAATCAAACAGGAGCTTTTCATAATAGGAGGTCGTAAATTTCAGTCTTGCATTATTTTTTCTTTCTCTCTATTTTGCTGACACAATTTTCCCCTGTGGCTTTAAGGTTGTGGATTGTCAAATGCCCTTGCAATCGGTTGCTAGGGATTTCCAGCCTTTGCCTGCCTACCAGTACTTCGAAAATGTAAGAAATTTTCTGGTTGCAGCAGAAGAATTAAAGCTTCCACCCTTTGAGGCTTCTGATCTTGAACGGGTAATCTTGTGAATTAGTAACCATATCATGTGAATGAATTGGCAAGTGAAAAGTTGCTTTTAAGCTTGTGTTTATGGAGAGACGAGTATGAATTGTGGTTGACTATTTATTATACAGGATGCTGTAGACGTGGGATCAGTATCTAAGGTTGTCGATTGCGTTTTAGCGCTTAAATCGCATCAAGAGTGGAAGGGGACAAATACTGAGAATGGAAGTAACAGGCACTTAAGATCTCCTTTTTTAATGCACTCTGCCAGTAGAATGTATCCAAGACCCTCAGCTGCAATCTCTTCGGATGCCTGTAGGCGCCTGGATTTGTCAGCCACGTCAGATCAAGAGCATTCTCTCGAGGGTGATTTTCAGAAACCAGAAGGTTCAGCCACTCTCTGTTGCCTTTTCATGGGGTTTGGTATTTACTAAAGCTGCAATTTTCAATTATGCTGAGGAATATGTACAAATAGCTCATAAAAGAAAGTTGCATCTGATCTGTCAAATTTTAGAAGCCTGCTGAATTCAGACCCTGATGAACTGTTTCTTCTTCTCAGTTCTCACTTTCAGTTGGCAATAATTTATTTTTTTCCCCCTATACTTCTATTGAATACAGGCAAAATTGTGGAATCAATTGTTAAGCTATTGGTTGACTGTATGGTTGACGCCAAGGAAAATATTGACGGCAACCTTGTTGCTTCTATTCGTAATGCCCAACAGGTATTATAATGAAATGTAATCATGTAAACATCTTACCTCAAATTATTAAATTAACATATTGAAATACATTGGTTGATAAAACTCTTGAGCCTTTTATCTTTCTCCTTTTGATGCTACAGGATCCAATTAAGCTATTTAGTGGGATCATGTCAACTTGTGTTGGGGATCAGCTCCAAGCCAAGTTCCCCGAGGTGAGTGTGATGTTATCCATGATCATTATGTATGATTTGTCTGTATGCCAAAAGTCATATTGTTAATTCTTATTTGTTGAAGAAATACATATATGCCATCATTAATCGTTATTTTCTTTCCGAAGTAATGAGATAGTTAAAAACAACCATCCGTCATTTTTATTTTTACCGAAAACCGAAGAATATCTTAAATGGTTGAAATAATGGCTGTTGAAGTGTGCCTTGCTGTCCTTAAGCCCATTAAGACCTAGCCTCGGAAAATTCCTCACCTGTAGCTGTCACACAGATATTGTGATCATTCCATCTAACCTAACGTCCTGGTCTCCTATAAAGCTAACTTTGACCTCCAAAAATTTAATTTTGGTAGTTACTCGTATGCTGCAGTTTTTTTGGCCTGCCTCGATGATTTGGCCATATATTTTCAATGCCAAACCTTCTGTTCCAAAAAAGTTGGTTAATACTTAACAAAAAACTCATTTTGACCGGAAACAGTTAGCATTGCTGCTGAAGGGTTTTACAAAAGAAAGGAGCACTTTAAGTAATTCAACATCCACAGTGTCAGATGAATCTACACCTCAAAATTTTAAGGTACCTTCTGTTTTTTTTTTTTTTAATACTTCCTACTCTGTTAATTGTCTATTAAAATTTATGCATGAAACAGCCGCTCAATAATATTTCTTCCGTACTTGTAATTGTAACGTGCATCTTGTCATTAAGTGTCAAGGTGACAGACGATGTTCAAAGGTAGCATATTCAGTGTGTTTTTATAGCTACAGATGAGCGTAGCGACGTCATGCTTGGCAGCAAACCGTGTTTTTCCGGTTTTCTAAATTAACGAGCTTTGCCAGGTCAAAAAATAAAAAATAAAAAAATTAACGAGCTTTGCATGCTTTATTTAGTAGATGGACAGATGTTGATATGACCGATGTTTGCCTTGTATAGTGTTGCAGAGGCTGCACTACTAAGTGCACTTGCAGCCAGAAGCATCTCTTTGACCAGCAGGAAAAAGAACTTGTGGTATGTTTCCATGTAGCTTGTTTATTGAATTAGAATTGGTTACAACGGAGAAGAAGAAGCAGTTAGAACATTGTTTAAATGAAAAACGTTGCTTTTGTCACCCTTCTTACTGGAAACTGAAAGCATTAGCGGGTACTGTTTATCGTGGAGGTCATAAAAATGAATGTATATTTCATCGTTTACGTGGTCATTTGTATGTAACATGAGCTCCCATAATAATGCTGGTATAATGATGCGTCTTTCAGGATCTCAAAGCTCTGCTGTCGAAAACTAAGAATGAGTTTGAAGAGATGAAGTCCCAGTTTCAAAGAGATCTGAATTACCTAGGTATGTGTAGCCGCTGTATTTTGCAAGTTTTTAATTTGTTACGCCAACTGTAACATAATAAGAAGCAGCTTATTTTCTTATACATAATCTTTATCTGGTCGTATTGTTTCTATCCATGACCACATATCCTAATACCCAAAAAGGTTGGAATGTGGATGGTTATGATGTTTAAGAATTGTGTTGATGTTTTAAATACCGTCATCTTTTTTTTCCTGGCGTGTTAACTTCGTTACATGTTGATATTGCTCTTAATCATCTATTCCTGATTGCGACATGAGTTTAGGCTGCCAGGTACTGGAAATGTCCACTGCTGCATGTGGATATTACAAGGTGGTGAAGGAGAACAGCAAGTTATATAATATGGTCCAAGATCTGAAAGGTTGATTTTCTTTTACCTTACGCTTCTTCTTCTTCTTGTTGCCCCCCCCCCCCGGGGGGGGAAGTTTCGTTAAACTAACTTTGTCTACCCTTTTCAAATTCAATCATATTCAGGTAATATTCGAGTTTACTGCAGAATTAGGCCATCCTCCTGTGCTGAGTCCAAGAATGTTATAGAGTTCATTGGAAAGGATGGTTCTCTAGTCCTATTAGATCCATCAAAAACACAAAAAGATGGAAGGAAAGTTTTTCAGTTTAATCGGGTTTTTGGACCATCGGCTGGCCAAGGTAGCTCCACAACGATCTTTTACAAACCAGTTTTGCAGATTCTTTTCTTTATGTTCTTCTCTATATGGAAATTTACTATTTACCATGCTCAGGTGAAATATACACGGACACTCGACCACTAATTAGATCTGTGATAGATGGATATAACGTTTGCATATTTGCTTATGGACAAACTGGATCTGGGAAGACATATACCATGGTAAGCCACTTTGACATGATCTATATCCGCTTCACTATTAGTGGTTACCGACATTAACCTGGGTTCTTTTTTTTGGTTGGTGACAGAGTGGGCCATCAGGTGGATCTTCTAAAGATATGGGGATTAATTATCTTGCATTAAATGATCTTTTCCAGATGTCTAACCAGCGAAAGGACATTATAACTTACGACATTTACGTTCAAATGGTTGAGATTTACAATGAGCAAGTAAGAGACTTGCTTGCAGAGGAAAAGACAGACAACAAATATCCTTTTCTTACTGGTTTATATTGTGCGCCAGAAACATGTTGATAATAATGTTCAAAGCTTCTCTCCCTGCTGATTTTACAATATTATTTGCAAATAGTTCGTTTCTTTAACGTACCACAAATTAGAGATACGAAGTTGTAATGACAATGGCTTGAACCTTCCGGATGCTACATTGCGTTCTGTAAAATCTACACATGATGTATTGAGCCTCATGAAACTTGGTGAGGTTAACCGAGCTGTTAGTTCCACTTCCATCAACAACCGGAGTAGTCGTTCCCACAGGTCAGATTCTAGTACCAACCGGAGCTATTAGTTCTAGATTTAATCTATGCTTGCTACATTAAAATGTAAAACAGTTTAGTTGAGATAGTGATGAGTCTGTTCCGCATGGATCTCAGTGTTCTCACCGTGCATGTTCATGGCAAAGATATCTCTGGGAGCTCCATTCGTGGTTGCTTGCATTTGATAGACCTTGCTGGAAGTGAGCGAGTGGAGAAGTCTGAAGTTACAGGGGAAAGACTAAAAGAAGCACAATTCATCAACAAGTCTCTTTCCTGTTTGGGGGATGTGATCACAGCCCTGGCTCAAAGAAACTCTCACATCCCTTACCGGAATAGTAAACTCACCCTTCTGTTGCAGGATTCCTTAGGTTGTAATTCACACTCTGACGCTTTCCCTTGTTATGACAAATTAAACATTGAACCATTTCCCCCTAAATTATATATATAGCCCTTTGTTCACAGAGTTTTCTCTTGGTAATTTTCGCATCAGGTGGGCAAGCCAAAACATTGATGTTTGCTCATGTGAGTCCTGAAGAAGAGTCCTTTGGCGAAACAATCAGCACTCTAAAGTTTGCTCAGCGAGTTTCCACTGTGGAACTTGGAGCAGCTCGATCGAATAGAGAAAGTAGGGAGGTTATGCAACTTAAGGAACAGGTAAGAGAGCTGGATATAATGCTATCACAGATAGAGAGAGAGAGAGGGAGAGGGAGAGGGAGAGAGTTGGAAAATTATGATTTAAATTCAAGGCTTACTAAGTTGACTCCTTGGTATCATAGGTAGTTATACTAAGCTGGTTGCCTCTGCTTCATTTTCCATGATTTGTTAGGTTGAGAACCTTAAGATGGCATTGTCGAACAAGGAAGCACAGAGAGTACAGTTAAGTAGGACTAAAGAACCAAGGACTCCATCTGAGAAAACTCCATTGCGCCTTAGAAGACTTAGCATTGAGAACTGTAGCGCCACAAGGAATGACAACACTTCTATGAAGCCTGACGATAAAAGTGGAATGAAATCACCTTCTTTTATGCCTCGTTCAAGAAGATTGAGCTTGGAAGGTTCAAAAAGCATAATCAAGAAGGGCACTGTACAGCCAAAAGATGTTACTGACGTAGACCAATCTTTACAGTTGGATTCAGTATCTCAACAGAAAAACCGTTCTCTGCGAGATGCTGATCCAGCGCCAAAACTAGTCGGGCATTTCAGTAGTAGCAGTTCCAAGTTAGAGTTGCACACTAAAGCTCCTCGAAGTCCTACAAGCATTAAATATCAGAAGAAGGTGATCAAAATAGATTGTGCAGCTCAAGTTCATCCACTTAAACTACCTGAGACACCTGAAACACAAGGGTTTGATAAGACTGAAACATATAAAGCTGTAAGGAGCGATGTTGCGGTTTCCATGGATTTCCAGACACCAAATGTGGTTAGCAGCACAAATGGCAAAGGTTCCCAAATAAGGAAATCCTTACGGACCATAGGAAAACTCATTAATGGACCAGATAAGAGGTGGGTGAAATAAAGCAAGCAAGTTTTATCTCCTGCTTTTGGTCGTTTTTAGTGAAGCTTTGCTTGTGAAATTGCAGGAGCCAACAAAATATGGTGGAAGTGAAGTCACCCATGAAGAGCAATACTAACATAATTGAAGCAAAATCACCACCAAGTTCTGTTGCGAGAACAAAAAGGAGACAATCTCTAACGGGGATTCAAGCACCTGGCACTGAAAACTCCCGTAGATCTTCTCTTGGAGGGAAGTCTGTGGTCTCCAGTAAGTAAAACACAAGAAAGAATTATTTTTTCATTAGTATTTCATTGAATGCGTAATTTTTACTCGTTAGTGCTGTTATTTCTGTAGGCGATAAGGAGCACAGAAACACGAAAACGCCTCCTACAATGCGATCAGCCACCAAGAGTGGGAAACGGTGGCTATAGAGAAAAACAGGGAATAACTGTGGGTCAGTGCTTTGACTCTAAGCACGCCTAAACTAACTATTGTGTCGGTTGCTGTCAATTAAGTAGCTTGGTTAGGAACGTCTTCTTCCTGTAATTATGAAACTACCTTTGTCAAAATCAAGTTTTGATTTTTCCCCCCATTACTGGTTTCAATAAAAAGTTGAAAGTTGCCAACTTTTGCTCAGCAGCCAGAATCGCATTGTTAATTGCCTATTCAGTCAAACAAGAACAATTGTCAACTTTTTTTAGTGGTTTTTTAATTGATCCACAGTTGTGTTGATAATGCTTTGTATAGGGATAATTACATATAGGTCTTAAATAAGAAAATCAATTCTTTTTTTTTTTTGCCTGTTGCAATTCTCTTTTTAAATACTAATGTTACTACTTTTTATTAAGCAACAAAAATCACATAATTCAATGCCTTCTTTAGTCAAAAGTGGAGGTTGCACTACTGCACCATGCTAATTACATGTTTGACGATAATACCCACTGCTATCTCAATATTAGAATGTGACTTTATATGATGATTTTTTTAAAATTAAATATCATATTTTTAATAGGAAAAAACGATTTGTTCACCGTACACTTAAGTGTGCCATCAACTGGAATCAGGAATAGATTTGGAAGCTGTAAAAATGCAATGCAGGCATGCATAATCTGCCCAAAACTCAGAATTTCTTAGCCGTTAGTGGTCCCCATCGAATCTGCCTAACGTTCACATGCTTCCTTGTCGTACCAAACTGACACGCAACAAGGAATGCTTCCATTGAAAAATATCTATCATTAATGTCCCTCTTCTCTCTCTCTCTCTTTCTTTTTTAAGACCCCTTAAATTTATGAGAAAATGATTAAAAAAAACTCTCAATTATAAATAAAAACTCATCACAATATTAATATGGGTTTTGATAATAATTTTTATAAATTGGTCCCCGTGTGTGTAATGTTTTTATTTTGGCGGTTTTTTTTGTCATTTTTCCTAAATATTTACTTCGATTCATATTTCACAATAGCCAGAAAAATTGAGAATGGATCTATCCTCTTCCACCCCTCCTCCACCCTGCTTTTCTCTGTATCGGTTATCACCATTGAATTAAAATTTAATGCCTATGAAAAAAATATTTAATATTTTATAAAAAAGTTATAATAATATTTTTATAAAATATTAATTCTAAACTATTAAAATTAAAATTTTAATCTAATAACGGTTAAACCAAACGGAGGGTAGAGGAAGGACAAGGGTGAGAATCCATTTCCCAAAATATATATACTCTCAGTTTGTTTTACTAATAAAAAGTATACTTTTACAATTGTCTTGCTTTGCTGAGGGGAAGGAAAAAGCGTCATCCAAACCAAACCGCCAGTAGCACAAATTAAAGAATGAAAAAATTGAAAAGAAATAGTTAAACGAAGGCATGGAACAAATGAAGATTACTGAGATAGATGCGTATTTAATTTCGAAACACTGTATTCATAAGCACGACGCAGCCTTTTCTGGAATCTTCTGAGATCCAATGTGACATTTTGGCTGTCAAGATAGATATTCTTAGTGTATTCCCACCCCCTGTTGTTAATGCTTTCTGGATCTGTAAGAACAGGATCATCTCTATCATACCTCTTACACAGAGAGCTTTCTTTGGGCTGGATTTTATACCCAATATATTTTAATCCAAGCTTTCTTGCAGGTTCACCATAATATGTTTCTGCTGCCCAGGATGTTCCTAGAGGGATAACTTGAATGAACACAGAACCAGGTTTCATGAACAGAAAATGTGTCATCGCAGCACCATGTACCCCAACCATAACCTCACTTGAATTAAGTGCTCTGTAGATTTTTGCCAATTCTGTTGTCCTATCTGGCCTTAAAACCTCGACTTTAAACCCAATTTCCGCTGCTATTTTCACTAGCAGGTTCTCATTGGTTATCACTCTTGATCCTGCTCTTGACAAAATAGTCAATTTAGGCTTGTTCCCTTGATTTTCTGATGATCTAGGGAGTAATCTATCCTGTGCTTCCTTTGCTTCGTCTTGGATCAAGCTCTCAATCCGAGGCCAGTAAGCTCGATCCAGAAGGTTTCGGAAATCAACAATGCTCTTGTTATCTATCATCAACCTAGAATCCACAGTAAGCTCATCATGGATTTTCAGACCAACAATGGCTTCGGGGAAGCAATGGGTCCGGTTGTCTCCAGTGAAATCAATGGCGGGAAAGCCTGACAGATGAGAAAGGATGTCTCCATACTTCATAATCCACCAATTGTGGTATTCAAGTATGACGAACACAACCTGCTTGTTAAAATGCTGGGAGGTGATGAACAGAGGTATGATCCCATCGTTGAATTCGTGATAAACATTGCCGGTATAGCCACCAGTAGAGAAGAACAATGCAGGAACGTCATGATGAACATCACAACTATGATTACCAGTACCCAAAATCACTTTCTTGGAAATGATGTTTAGTTCATCAATGGTGTCCATGACACTTGTTTCCCATTTTCGGGTATATGGCTTGATCTTTTCATGTTGGAGCACCCGATCATCATCCCGTTTACTACTTACAGCTGTTCTTGACGCATTAGTCATATGATTATGGACGCCGATGGGATTGTAAAGGAAGATTGAGGAGGAGGAAGAGTGTGTTCTTATATCCCCTTTCGTTATGCAGATATCAGAACGGTAGCCAGTCCTATCACAACATATAGTTCCTGCATCACCAATGGAAGTATGTAAGATATCAAAGGAAAACATCCAACACAAGAAAAAACCTTAGGAGTCACTGTTGAATAGTTAGACCAAGCCAAATATAGAAGATATATAAGCATATGAATCAAATAGTGACCTCTGATAAGGTTACAAATATGTCAATAATTTGATCTATCTATCTTTTTAGTTTTTACAGAAGAGGGCTTCCAAGACACGTCTCTATCCCAAGTCCTAATGAAAAATAGGAATTTCTGAGATAGAAGATATGAATTTCATTACTTAAAAAAAAAAAAAAAAAGATCAGCACACAGAGAACAATAGAATAGGAACACCTACCCCCAGCAACTGAAGAGCACAACCCGACCACGGCCGGGCCGTTTTCCGTGCCAAGAGGGTCTGAAAAGCGAAAAGAAAGGTAAACAATATTTAGAGTTGTACAGAGATTGGGAAAGACCGAAACAAGAAACAGGAAAAAAAAAACAGAAAGAAATCAGAGGAAGGCGTGAGGCGAGAAACTTACACAAGCGGGGCAGACTGAAAGAGAAGCCGATGAAAGAAGGTGCCAAGACGAAGCAGCAGGAGAGGAGAGTGAGAAAGAAGAGAGAGAACAACCTGGACCTGGTTCTCCTGCAATAGCCAGGGTCATTATTTTCATTTTGAGACACGTCGTCTTTTATGGATTCTCCACCTTTCCTGAGTTGATGGTGCCGGTGATAGCGGACCATTTCTCCCCTAAAGAAAGTATTTTTATTCCTCGACAAGACCAGACTTATGCAGAAAGATGCAGAAAGGAAGAAGCAGCTGGGGGAAAGTGATACTTTCTTATAAGAGCGTACCCTGTTCCAAAGAAATACAGGATAAAGAGAGAAAGAGAGGGGTGAATTTTGAGCTGCCTTGGGAAGTTGGCTCTAGAGATTTGCAACGAGTGGATGAAACAATATGGGAATTGGGGAAGAGGAAGGCAGAAGCAAAGAATGATTTTGGGGGACGAGGAAAATTTCAAAAGAGACTTATACGAGAAGAGGGAGGCTGGGGAAGAGACCTTTGTGGTGGGCTGATAGCTGTATCCGTAGAAAACCGCGTAGTGTACACAGCGTGACGACGATATTGAACTCAAACTTTCCAAAGAAAGTCTGCCTGACGCTGACTGGAACCTGGGTGGTGGCTTCTTATCGGCACTCGCTTACGCCAATAGCTATGTGAACGGATATGATTTTAGTTTTTTTTTAATAGCAAAAATAATAGGTACTTAATATAAGACTTATTTAACTAATTTGATTATATTAAATAAGTTAGGTAAGTTAGTTAATTATAAGAAATATGACACGTTTTTTCTAAAATACCATAATCATTTTTCTTAATGCCTCTTCTCTTTCTTTTACTTGATTATAGTTGACGGAATATCTATAGAAATAATTTAGAGAAAATTGATAAATATGATAAATAAATCTTATATTTAGGACTAAAATCAACTCAGGTTCTATATCAAGGACCGGAAGAGTAATTATCATTAAATATTGCATGCAAATGCTAATATTTTTACTCAGCTCGTGAATCCACCGTTTGTTGAGGGTGGGGTGTTGGTCCAAATTATACTTGGTTCTTAGAAGCCTTAATCAGGGGCAGGGCTTGCATTTTGTTTCCCAGCCTTAAGTACCGATTTGGGATCAACAGAGAGTTTAGAGGGGGGGTCTGTTGACATTTTTATTTTATAATTCTTTATTTATTTCTGACCACCACAGAAAGAAATCAAATATATATATATATATATATATATCTCTCTCTCTCTCTCTGTAAAGGGGTCGTTCGAAAAAAGGCACGTTACCCACACAATTCTTTTGTCAATGAGATGACGCCATATTGCCCCCCCCAAAAAAAAGTGATTAGGTCCCAGGGAAGCCAAGTTCATGTTAGTCCCTGTTCTTTGGTGGGAGTTCGACGTGTTCAAAAGTGGCAAAGCTTCAGATGCCCAAACTTACGTGCACATATCTGCGTAGAGACGTATCGTGTTTGCACCCAAGATAATTATATTTTTTTTCCCCCATAAAAGTCTGTATTGTCTATTTTTATTAGAAACAAGGTGTATACGTTAAAGGGAGAAGACGAAAATTATGCCAGATGATAGCATTATATTTAAGGGAGACGGCAAAGAAAGTACGCAAGAGACTGCATCATTTAATTGGCGATGGAGTCACCAAGAAGGACCAACGGAGAGCAGATCAAAGAAGGGGATTAAGACGGATACAGTAATCATTTATTGGGGTGTCAAATCCTCAATATGGTTTCCTCTCTATCATAATGGAAAATATGACTTCAGATTAATAGAGGTAATTTTTTTCAAAGCAGGGTATTGATGAAACCTTATTATCCAACTTCAGTCGGGCGACCCATGATGCTCAAATAACATGGTTTTTTTTTTAAAAAAAAAAATTCTTGCTCACAAATTCACAGGAAGTGGTGGAAATAAGGTAAGTTGATGAGCTTGATTTCAATTGTTTGCGATTATAAACTACCTGGAAATTTAAAAAATAATAATTTCATAAAACACTGAGCGTCAACATTTATTTATTTATTTCTGTGATGGGGAAATGTTGAGAAGAATAGAGAGAGAGAGAGAATTAAGAAGATACAAATCGCTGGGCAGGGGAAAGTAGGGAACGGAGGCTTGGAATTCATTTGTGAATTATTTTATGTATCCCAAAAACAGAAGATCAGATCAGATTAGATTTTTGCAATTTGCAAGTGGGGAGTGATGAGAAGCAGAGATGGGATACAAAATTACAAATCACTAGCCAGGCACGTGCATATCTGTTGCTCTCAGTTCTGTGGCCTCAACTCCCACTCTGACTGACTTTCTGCTTCTGCACTCTCCCCTTGCAGATCGCAATTCACATGTCAAGGTTTTTTTTTTTGTTTTAAAAAAAAAATTCTTGTTCCAAAGATGAAATAAAAAGAGAATTCTCGCGAGTTAATTTACATATTTGCATATCACAATTCACAATTTGTCCCGCTTTGAAATTATTATTACCATTCAATTTGTATGGATTGATTTTATAACCTTTTCTATTGAATAAAAAATAAATGAAAAGCAAGAGTTTATCAAGAGTGAAGTGCCTTCACTTTTTTTTTTCCTCCTAAATAAAATTTAAATGAGTTAGGTTTTGGGAATTCACTAAGACCAGAATATGCCTCCGTATTTAGGGATTCGTTTTTGTGCTGTTATAATCCAAACACAACCTCCCGCATCATGTCACTTGTAGGCCCCAAGGGATAAGAAATAAGGCCCAATAATATTTATAAAAAAACACTTCGAGGCCCAATCCAAACAATAATCCCTACGCCCCCTCGGGATTTAGCCCCCTCAAAGTTGCAACCACATGCGCAAGTCTCCTTCAATTCCACAGCTCGGGGGGCGCTATTCACCTCTTTTGGGCCGTGCAATTTGGACCAAGCGGCCAATTATCAAACACTTACTTACACACTAATAGGAGTTGGGTCTAATAAAATAGGTTAGTTTCTTACAACGTGATAAACCAATATTTGAATCTTTATTAGGAGAGGTGCCCACATTTAATATCTGACATTGTCTCGGATATGATTATCTCTAATAGGAAGATACCTATACTTCAGCGGAAAAAAAGAAAAAGAAAACACTTACTTACACTGACCATTCCAAGTCAACATGGAGCAGAGCAGCAACATGAATTTTCTTGCAACTCATCTAATTTTGATTTTGTAAAGACTTTTAGACTACCTAATGAACTAGCATTCCAATATTCGTTGAGATAGATGTCTATATTTAGTATTTGGCAGTGTTTTAAATAGGATTGTCTCTAATAACAGAATGTTTATACTTTAGCAAAAAAATATTATAATGAAATATTAAAAAAAATGCTTTTTCCTCTAAATTTTGCTTAAATATGAGATTGTGTGTTTAAGGTGTGGAGTTTTTTTTATTAGATAAAAATAAAGAACAATAGAAGACAGTGAATGGTTGAAAAAATTATTTTCAATGGATGCTCGATGGGTGAAAATAAAGGAGCTCGAGAAATAGACAAAAAAATATTGTTATTCAAATCATACCCAATGGGATCGATCCAATTCGCCCAACCCAGCAAGCAAAGACAACCCACGTGAACTCCCGAGCAGGTCCAGTCATTTACTTCTCTTTCCACTTTCCTATGTATACCCAACGATCCCCTCTTTTTGGTTTTTGATATTTGGATATCTCAAATAATTACTTTTCAGATATATATTTTTTTAAATCGAAATAAACTTTTTTATATATTTATCTCATATATATATATATACACACAGTAAAAGTATTTCTGGAATTATAGTTTTGATCTTCCTCAAATATTTTTTTTTTGTTTTTGGGTGTTCGGTTTGTCTATCCTTTTTAGCGCGCACAAACCTTAGCGGGGAAGATTTGGCCAAAAAATATAAAAAAACTTAGCGGGGAAGAAACGACCCTTACATATGCGTGAAACTGCTGGAAATCAGCTCTCATCTCATAATCCCCATCGCCTGGTACGCTAGCTAAAAACATTGAGTCTTTTTGGTGCGAGAAAAGGTTGAATCATTAACAGGAATCTGAATCAATTTCCTTCACGTTCTTGGTGATTTTAGAAAAAATGTCTGATGCGTTCTGCTCCGACTGTAAGCGCCAGACAGAGGTGGTCTCCGACCACTCCGCCGGTGACATCGTGTGTTCGGAGTGCGGGCTTGTGCTCGAGTCCCATTCCATTGATGAAATTTTTGAGTGGCGTATTTTCGCCAACGAGTCTGCTGATAACGACCCGGTTCGTGTCGGGGGACCCACCAACCCGCTCTTGAGTGACTGCGGTTTATCCACCGTCATAGCCAAGCCCAATGGAACCTCCGGCGAATTTCTATCGTCGTCCTTGGGTCGGTGGCAGAATCGCGGGTCGAACCCGGATCGAGGGTTGATTCTGGCTTTCAAGACCATTGCTACTATGTCAGATAGGTGAGACACGGTTTACTGAGCTCTTAGTTATCATCAATAGCGGTGATGCTTTGCTGGGCAAAAAAATTTAATCTGAGAAACTTGATACGGAGGATGAAATTTTCCTAGAAACCTGGGATTAACGTTGCTAGAATTTGTTCGACTTTATCTCGGTATTGCCTTTCGAAGACCGAAGCTATAAGGGGCGAGACGGTTGAACTTGTATATATTCGGGACTGCTAGACTGTTTGTTAAATTTCAATCAACATAGCGTTGAATTTTTATCTTGGACAATTCTTTATTGGACATCGTTCGATTAGAAATCTCACCGAGAAGCTTTTTCTGCTATATCATGGTAGTGAAAGAGGAATTATTAAATTTCCATATCTTAGTTATTGCAAACTGTGATGTCAATTGCTGTTTGCATGTAGATTTGGTGATCCTTTCGTTCTTATAAGTCTCTCAGTTATTGCAAACTGTGATGTCAATTGCTCTTTGCATATAGATTTGGTGATCCTTTCGTTGTTATAATTCTCTCTTGAGATAGTAATAGGTGAATAACTCAGGCCAGGGACGGAACCAGAAAAGTAGCATGGGGAGCAAAATATGCTGCGCCACCATCTTGGGTCTCAAATGGTCACACCATCCACATAACGGCGGTAAATGGACCTAGGATACTATATTTTCTAGAGAGCTTAATGATCCGTAGGAGTGTGCACAAAGGGGCTGGAGTGAATTCTTTATAAAGCACTTTCAGTATTGTAACCCAATGTTGTATCATCCAGGCGGTCTTCTCTTGTGTAGTAAAGCTTCTCTAGATGTTTCTCATCACCTACGTGAAAGTGGGGGCATGAATCATTGGACTTACAAGAATCAGCAAGACGCTAGTAATAGCATCTTTGGTCATTCTTTAGGTGGGCAGGAAGCTAGCCCTGAGATGCTAAGCCTTGGTCCATCCCTAGGCTTGGGTAGCGTGACTCTGATTCTACCTGGATTATTATTTATTGGCAACCATTGTAATTTGTGCAACAGGATGTATATCTATACATTCTGAAACATGCTTTGCTTACCATTCCTTTTGTTGGGATGAGTTTTTTCATCTTGTTAAATGGTGTCTCCCCAATCTTCATCTGGGGTTTTCTTTCTCTTCATTTATTGATTATTGTTTATACTTCGGAAGCTCTATGAGAGTATCTATAGCTCATAATTAATACTCTTACTATTTTTATGTTTTTATATTCATGCCTAAAAGAGCGGGATTTTTTTATCATCCTTTACTTGAGTTTTTCTATTGGGAAACTAACTGATTGGTTATACATTTTCAGGTTAGGACTTGTTGCTACCATTAAGGTATGATACACTCTCGTCTTGGACACTTCACTTGTTATGGGGAAGTTTGGTGATGCTGCATCTATATGCACTGCATATGATTACTTTGATTGATTGAGCATTCTATGACCATGTTTGTGTACCTTACATCATGTCAATTGCACCTTGAATCTGTTATCTTCTGTGCTTTTATGTTCATCTTTTAAGTGAGTGTTTTAGCCATATTTTTATTCCTTTTGCTGTTCATTCAAAGGATCGGGCTAATGAAATATATAAGAGGGTTGAAGATCAGAAGTCCAGTAGGGGGAGAAACCAGGATGCTTTGTTGGCTGCTTGCCTTTACATAGCTTGCCGAGAGGAAGCCAAACCACGTACTGTAAAAGGTACATGTTGTGATTCTTTTAACGTCTGGATGCTTCCTATTTATCTTTCCCTATAAAAATGAGCTGCCCTGAAAGGCTGAACCTATGGATTTCAACTAGAAATTTGCTCTGTTGCCAATGGAGCTACAAAGAAGGAAATTGGCCGAGCAAAAGAATATATAGTGAAACAACTGGGTTTGGAGAAGGGTCAGTCAGTGGAGATGGGAACAATACATGCTGGGGACTTTATGGTGCGTAATTTTTATTGAAATGTAGTATATCTTGCTTTTTTGGCAGCTGTGTTGGCAAGCTTTCTCATCTTAGTTGCTGATAGATTCCAAATGGTGTTACTAACATTATCTTTTTTATTTGAAAAAAAAAAAACTTCAGAGGCGATTCTGTTCTAATCTTGGCATGAATAATCAAGCGGTTAAAGCTGCTCAGGAATCTGTGCAGAAATCAGAAGAATTTGATATAAGGTAATTGTACTGATACTTAAGGTTAGCCTATCGTATTGTTCTCACTTCTATTGATCTGTGAACATGTTACTCGCTGATTGCTTATAATGACTTCAATCAAATAGGTGGCTGAAGTAAAAACTCTGGGGGATTTTGTTATAAAATAAAATGAAGATATCAGCTTAAGATGAGGGTTTTATAATTATCTTGACTGAAACAATTAGCATCAGATTTAATTGTCACTTTTGAAAGCTGTGTTGGGGGTAAGGTTTGAAATCTGAACTGTTTATACTATGTGCCATGTGTGTCATATCTGTAAACTCTGAAGTGAAATGAAGATATACTAAGATCATGGTTCTGTCGATAATTGTGACTGTGCTGTTTGATTGAGGCTTAAGCAGTTTGCCTGTGAGTAAGAAAGGGTGAGATTTTGGGTTCAGAAACTTCCTGTGGATGTGTGCGTGCAACTTGAAGTGACAATTGTATTTGGCCACTAGCTTCTATGTCTTTTACTGGCAACTGTAATCTCAGCCTGTGATTATCTACCTTTAGTTGCTCTGTGGAGGCATTAATGTTGGTCTATGTTGAAGCAGATTACTATACACTGATGATCAATTCTAATAAAACGTCTAATCTTTGCCAGGAGGAGCCCCATATCAATAGCTGCAGCTGTGATATACATTATAACTCAGCTTTCAGATGATAAGAAACCTCTCAAAGGTTTGTAAGATCTCTTTAAACACAAATACACTATATCAGTGAAAAAGCGGAAAACTAGAGTAGGAATTGTCTCTAGAAAGAAATTCCGCCGGCATCCATGTTCATGTTTAAGAGGGAATTCTTATCCTTTGTAGTACATGTATATATGACTTGATTTATTGGTTGCAGATATATCAGTGGCCACAGGGGTCGCAGAAGGAACCATTAGGAACTCCTACAAGGATCTTTATCCTCATGTTTCAAAAATCATACCTAGTTGGTATGCCAAGGAGGAGGACATTAAGAATCTTTGCAGTCCTTGAGCTGTCATATACCCATATATAACAACCTTGATGGATGCTAGTGGATGATTTGGTTTTGGATGTGCTGAACTTCTTTCCATGGAATGAAAATGCCATCTTTCCTTTGCGGTGACCTACACTGCCCATTTTTTGTGGTCACAAGTTGAGCTTTCTGTGAGGCCTTATGCTATCCGATCCATACATGTATAAATTTGAATGCCCCTGATGCAATTTCCACCAGTCATTGATGTACAAACGGTAAACGGTGAATGCATCCGCATCAATACTTAGTTAAAAGTTATACTAGTCTTTAACATCCATTGACTCCCTTGCAATGCTGATAGTTGTACTTTTTACCCTTGAGGGCACCGTATCTTGGAATTTTGCTTTCTATATTTTTGTTTCCATCACTCTTTTGTGCATTAAGCATAGAATAAGGTAAATATGGGACCCGACTCTCCCGTGGACAGATTCACGAGGCTGGCTTTGAAGCATCCAGGAGAATATTACTCCTCTACTCCTTGATTAAGATTTAATTGCAGAGTTATTTTTGGTCTTAAATGTACTATTTTTTTTTTCATATTTATTACTTTCCTCTTAAGCTACTGTCTATTAATATTTTCTCAACAAGATGGTAGATTTTTCTTACATTGATAATTGAAGTTAAAGACAATCCTAAATAAAAGTATTTTAAAACAGCATGTCATATTTATTATAATTAATTAATTTAATTAATTTTTTAATCTAATCAAATTAGCTAAACAAATTTTACATTAATAATAGGTATGGTTTTTAAACCTTATCCTCTTTAGTTACTTTAGCCGACAGATGTCATTTTGGGACGTTCTGTTGATTAGTATTTAGTTATATGAATAGTCCAAAACTTTTTAGCAGTTAATTTTTATATATATATATATATATATATATATATATATATAAAGTTTCAGCACAAACACATCAGTGCCTGTATATATTGGGGGCGGATTGCATGTCAAGATTGTAATTGACAGGAGCATATCTTTGTCGGATAATAAGGAAGTCGACAAGAAGAAAAAGGAGAACAAAAGTGGAAAACGAAAAAAGAAAGCAATCAATATTCAATAATGCAACAAAAAAGAATTCGAGCTTCGCAAAATTGGTTCAAGCAGTTTTTAAAATTTTAGCTGTCCATTTTGTATGTGCCATCTTTTTCTTCTGCGGTGTATGAAATAGGTGGCTGGGAATTTAAAATGAGAGCTGTTTTGTCTTAGAAATTAAACATCGTTCGAATTGTGTGAAATTTCAAAATCTGCAATATTAAATTAAGCTAAACTACATAGCTCTTACTCATCTTTTATTTTCTTGATTGAAATTTGCGTAACAAGTGGTTTATAAGATATATAGATTGTATATCCATAGAACATATAGTCGGCAAAACCTAAAAATTGGTTGTTTGGTTAATTCAATCGATGGATATATGAATGTGCACGATCGGCAAACCCTAGACCTTTCCTGAATCTCATCACGCCAAATCCAATCCTAAAATAATTGCTCAACTCAAATCACTCTTCTTTACAAATTGATTTTCCCCTTGAAGACTTCATTACATTCAATAATTGCGCGCACTAACCCTAGCTCTTGCCATCCAAGGGCCCACAATCCTCTTAAATAAATTTATAAAAATAAATATAATTGTTAAACTGAGCAGTTAATCACATAAAGAAGCCAACTAGTGATGTAAATTTATGGAAGGTCCATATATATACATCAAGAAAGAGACACTTCTTATCACAGAAAGTGTAATTAGTTATTATTACAAGACATATAATTAGTTATTATATAATTAGCTAAACTTGCTTGCAATTTTGGCTTATATAGAGTAATAATTTAGATTGGAATAACACAATGCTCGGCAAGAATGTGGTGCTTTTCTTTGTCCTCTATTATTTTAATTTGTCACCAAAAGAATTTGTCTCCTAGTTTCAGTAGATTTGGTCATCTAAGGTCACCATCAACTTTCCCCTTAAAGACAGGTATCTTCTTACTAGAATAATCCTATTTAAAACACTATTGGATACTAAATGTAGACATCTCTCCTAATAAAAATTTAAATATTGATTTGTCATATTTTGAAAGGCCGTCAACTTTAATATGCATTATGCATAATATAAGGATGAAGTGAGGCCTAAAAACACAAATACGTTGCCTTACTTTTATAAATTCATGACAGATTTAGCTGTTAATTATAGGAACAATAGAGCTTTCTTTGAATTAGGTCTTTATAAAACTTAATTAAGCTGTTAATTAAGTTTTATAAGGACCTAATTGAAAATTGATGTAATGTATAAGGAGTTGGGGAATAGTTTTCCCAAAAATAAAACCCAAAACTTTTGTTTACCAATCTCTCTTCAGAGCAACAAAAATCAACGGCCTACTGAAGTGTTGAAATCACGAATCAGAATTACAATTTTACTTTCCTTTATATGCAATTTCGCTTCATGAGGTTCTGATTCTGCACGCGATTCAGCCAGATTATCTCTTATATATGATCCTGAAATCTCCCAAATTTACAACTTAAATTGCCGCACTAACAACGAGAAGTAATATCTCGTTTAGTTACAGTAACTAGCTAGAATTTTCCCAAGCGAGAGGTTCTATAAAAGCAGCTCTCATAGAACACATAACAAATCACGCATTAGTCATCTCTTAACTAATTTGATTGTATAGGCTCCAAAACCATATTCATCAATGGCGTCCAATGGACAAAGCCACCAGGTGGTCGTGGTGGTTGTACCTTTCCCAGCCCATGGCCATGTGAACCAATCTTTGCCGCTTAATATTGGCTTATAACATACCAGTTCACTGTGTTGGCACACCAATTCATACCCAGCAAGCCATACTTCGTCTTCAAGCTTATTGGGACCCTTACTCTTCTTCAAACTTCCATCTTCATCAGTTCCATCTTCCTGCTTGTGATGATTCTGATACTCTGCATTATCTCATCAGTCCTCAAACCAGATTCCCATCTTACTTCATTCCCTCTTTCGAGGCCTTCAATTCTCACCATCTTCGTGAGCCTGTAGCCACACTTTTACTGTCCCTTTCGTCTGTATCTAGAAGAGTGGTTGTCATCTATGAGTCTCTAATGGCGTCTGTGATACAAGATGCTGCTGCTATAGCCAACGCTGAGACCTACACTTTCCATAGTGTATCTGCCTTTACCATGTCCTTGTTTTTCTGGGAGGGAAAGGGAAAACCTTCCATGGAAAACATTCGCATACCAGAATTTCCTTCTCTTGAAGGATGCTTCACAGCTCAGTTCATGGACTTCATTTCTGCGCAGCATAATTTCCGTAAATTCAGTAACGGGAATATCTACAACACAACCAGGGATATTGAAGGCCCTTACATGCAGTTAATAGAACGTATCAACTGTAGCAAGAAGCATTGGGCTCTTGGTCCCTTCAACCCTCTGGTGATTGAGAGAAAGAGCTCACAAAGAAGGCACTTTAGCTTGGACTGGCTAGACAAACAGGAGCAAAACTCAGTCATATATGTGTCTTTTGGAACAACCACCACCTTCACAGAAAAACAAATCGAGCAGCTTGCAATTGGGTTGGAAGAAAGCGAGGTTAAGTTCATTTGGGTGCTGAGGCATGCTGATAAAGGAGACGACTCTGATGTCCAAATTACAGGAGACGAACAGTATTTGGAAGGGTTTGAAGAGAGAGTGAAAGGGACTGGTTTGATTGTAAGAGACTGGGCACCCCAATTGGAGATCCTAAGCCATCCTTCAACAGGTGGGTTTATGAGTCACTGTGGGTGGAACTCATGCATGGAGAGCATCACAATGGGAGTGCCACTGGTCGCATGGCCTGTGCACTCGGACCAGCCAAGGAAGAGAGTTTTGATAGCGCAAGTTCTTCAGATTGGCTTAATGGTGAGGGACTGGGCTCACGGAGATCAGTTGGTGACAGCTTCAGCTGTTAAGAATGCTGTGAGAAGATTGATGGCAACAAAGGAAGGAGATGGGATGAGAAACAAGGCCACGAACCTCAAAGATGTCGTCTTGCAGTCATGTGGTGAAGGAGGAGTTTCTCGTTTAGAAATAGAAGCCTTCGTTGCTCATATCACTAGACTCTAACCATTTGCCTCTCATTAGTAAGTTATTCAATATCACTATCATTTTTACTTTGGAAGCCCCAGCTATGAGAATATGCTAATGAAACTTATTACAACAATAACATCAATGTGTTTGATATTTTCTTAATTAATCACTTCTTAGAATGTGTCAAATTCGTCCATGGTTTTTTCACTTGTTGGCAGCCCATAAATTAGATGATGGAGTTCATACATTTTCATTTTGGGATGTGATCGCCAACGACGCTCTCATTATGGCGGTTTGTTTTATGAGTTCCGTGAGCCTGCAAATATCCGTATTGCGCTGCTAATGGTTATTGATTGACTTTGAGCATCCCGTAATAACGCTGTCTTGTACCATAAACTGTGTCCATTATAGTCTAAATTGAAACTTTTATTTTTTAGTTCCAAACTTCGTGGATTGCCCATTTAAACTTTTAGTTTAACCTGTCTAATTTTGATATATCAGCATGAAATCGATGTATCATAAAAATAGTAATGAACACCACAATTCACTATATGTTGCAAATAGAGACTATGCATGTACAGTTAACTCTATCGAATTAAGATGCAAATCTACTTATAATTTTTTTTTTACAAATATGCACATGGCATCATGGTATTTATTTGAGACCAAACATCCGTGAAAAGTTGAAAATGACACAAAAAATACCACAATAATTTATTTAAGCAAACATCAATTATTTTTTTAATGGTGGGTGCTACACCCATTTATGTTCTAAAAGTTAACAAACATTTATTTAAATTTATAGACATGATATTTTTGCATCCAAGTGAATATTATGGTGGCAAGTATACATTTGCAGACGTTTCCTAAATAAATTTGCACCTTAACCTAACAATCTTGCTCAAACTAAATTCTATACAAGGTTTATTCTGGGTATTGGCAGTAGCAAGAATCTTAAAAGTCATAACTATTTTAGATTTTAGGGATGTTTGGGTAATCTTATAAGTACTTTTTAAAAGTACTTTTTCATAAATTGAGGTAAATTTTTTTCACATATTTATTTCAAAAATCATAAAAACACTTTTAAAATTATGGTTTTATTTCTACCTAAATACTTTTTTGTTATAATAGCTGTTATCTTTTCTCGGTATACTTTTAACTAGCAGAGAAAAGGTGATGAAACAATCTTGGGAAAAATTTGAATTAAGGCAGATACTGACATTTGATTAGTTGCTTTATGAGTTTTTTTTTTCCACTACTGCTGTTTCTCCCTTACAAACTCTGTGTTTGCATTTTATTTAGAAAATATTTGGATGAAAATCAAACTATAATTTTAAAAATACTTTTATAATATATGAAGTAATTAAATATACAAAATAGTTTATCTCACTTTTTTAAAAAAAGTACTTTTTAAAAGTATTTTTGGATGGTTCTAAACATTTTTTAATTTTAGACGTAACGCATCAATATTTGCAACCCAATATCCCTGTGGATTTCGTTGCTCTATCGACCATCTCTTTTTGCATTCACGTAAATATTCCAAATGAAAAACGCATACAATTCTCATGTGTATATATTTAACATAAAAAAATTGATCCTCGCTGGTCCCACTCCCTCGTGGACAGATTGGATAACCTTTATCCACGAGAGATATTGACCTCAGGTCAAGGGAAAGAAAAAAACACCGAAGGACCTGTTCTCGGTCGTCTTGACACTTGAACCGCATTGAACTTGGGGAACAGAGATACATTTGTCTTTTACCGTACCGTCGTGTCCTTCAAGAGATATCCAAAATATTTTGTTTCATTCTTCGGAGCTGAAACTAAATGCATTTATCTGTTACTTTTATGATTGTTTGGGCAAGTGTCTTCCGTAGCGCAAGAATATAACATAATCCTCTGCGTGGAATTTAAGACAAGTGATGAAGAACAATAGCATTTTTTTTGGACCAGCAAGAACAATAGCATTTACAACTTGTAATGAATTGACACTCTGATTAATTGAGATTCTTACATATATGACGGCAGTGTTGTGTGTGCAGAAATAGAGACGTGAACTGTTGGGGCAATGAACAATGATAGAACCAAAATTCGAACAGAACTCTACAATTGCAATTAGGAATTTGTCAAGCTCACACGCATGGATGGAGGCAAGTCGACGTGAGAAATCACCACGTGGAAAGTATCTGCAGCAAATCTCACAGCACTATAACTGAGTTCTTCTTCTTTCAGTTGTCTTTTCTGCCCACTCTGATCACTGTAACCGTGTCTGGAATCTGTATGAAAGGATTTGAGCTAACAATATAGCGACAAAGTAACAAGCAAGCAAATGAATCAACAGAAGCCTCTCCTTTGCCGACGCAGGCTCTGTTCACATGCCACGATGTAAGGCGGCTGAGTAGTCAAATCAGAAATGGCACTGAAAATGGAAAATAAACTGTTGATTTGACCGATAGATACATAATGCTGTCATGAAAATGGAGAATAAAGAAGCAGGAGGCTCAAAAGAGTTTATAATAACCATAAAAATTAACCCAAGGTCAAAGCAACCTTCTTTTACAGAACCACGTGAAAAAAGAGGGAGAGATCACAAGGATGTGTAAAGACAGTTTTTAACATAAAATGCAATTACCACAAAAGTAAAGTTCCACAATCATTCCAAAAGAGGGTTCTTCTCTGTGGTTTTTAATCGTTGTCGCGTGGAAGGTGGGCTTTCATGAGAGTGACAGCTACCACTCAACACATAATTATATTATTACTGTAGAAAACCATTCAAATGATAGATTGGGTTGCATGCACTGATATCAAAACACGTGGGCAGCTTTGCATGGAGTCCTCAGAACTTTTTGTAACTTGCATCTACGTGGGCCTTATTTTCCTTCAATCAATTGCAATGACTGAGTCATGGTTTTGTGGCTATAGAGAAACTTTAAATACATATAATATATCAAGTAAAACAAACTGTCAAAAATTTATCAGAACAAAAATGTTTCAAGTGGCACAATCCACTATCACATTCATTTTAATGAGTTTCTTGCACTACCAATCAGTCCAGGGGTCCAAGAACATATATCTCTCCTCAGGCTATAGGCTGATGCACTTCCTCTTGCTTTCATTTTGAGTGCATTCATCTTTAAATACAGCTCTCTTATCCATTTGCTTGTGGAGTAGGTTATGTATTACGTATCTATCTAGGGCCACCCTACGCATACCGCTTGGCAAGTAACATGTATATGCAACAGTTTGACAGAAGATATACCAAAATTTCAGTAGCGAGCAAGCATATCAACTATGGAAACTTTCCTAACAACTAAACTGTCACCATTGCCATGAAATGGTCAATAATCTGCAGCCTTAGTTAATCATGTCGAATAAGTCGATAGATATTTTAAGGATATGTGTTAGTAATTTCTAGTAGGATAAGCACGTATCTTGTTGAGTTGTTAGCTTTATCAACGATTAATGATTGACTTGAAATGACTTAAAAAAAAAAAAACAAGCATTTTCCTTTAGTCCTAACCAAAAGAATACATTTCAGTGTCTGAAAAGAATTTCACAACTCTGGTTCTATAAATAGGATAGCGCAGCAAATACGTCTAAGCATTACCAAACACTCTTCCTTCACTTAAAGACAATGTGGCCAGTGTCCATGGCCTCTAGCTTCCAGAGATCACCAATGGCTTCCAGCAACCAATGCCATAAAAAGCATAGCACAGGGGAATTTCATCAAGCGCAAGTGGTGGTGGTTCTAGTACCTTTCCCTGCACAAGGCCATCTAAACCAGCTTCTACACCTTTCCCGCCTAATCCTGGCATATAACATACCAGTCCATTATGTGGGCACACCAGTCCACAACCACCAGGCCACAATTCGTGTGCATGGCTGGGACCCTAATTCCATCTCAAACTTTCACAGCCATGACTTCAAAATTCCTCCTTTTGTTTCTCCTCTGCCCAACCCCAATGCGGAAACCAAATTCCCATCCCATCTCCTACCCTCTTTTGAGGCCTCTATGCATCTCCGCCAGCCCGTAGCCATGCTTTTACGATCCCTTTCATCTGTGGCTCGAAGGGTCATAGTGATACATGACTCCCTCATGGCATCAGTCGTGCAAGATGCTACTGACATAGCAAATGCAGAGACCTACACTTTCCACAGTGTCTCTGCCTTTGCCATGTTCTCGTTCTTTAGGGAGGGAATGGGAAAACTTTTGGGGGAATTGGATGGCATCCATATCCCAGAAGTTCCTCCTCTTGAAGGATGCTTCACAACTCAATTCTTAGATTTCATTTCTGCACAACATGAATTCCATAAATTTAGCAGTGGAAAGCTCTACAACACAACCAGAGCAATTGAAAATCCTTACATGGACTTGATAGAACGCATTGACTGCAGCAAGAGGCACTGGGCTATGGGACCCTTAAACCCACTAGCAATCGGGAAGAAGAGCTCTGATGACAGGCACCTTGGCTTGGAGTGGCTTGATAGACAAGAGCAAAAATCAGTTTTATATGTGTCTTTTGGAACAACAACCACATTAACCAAGGAACAGATCAAACAGCTTGCAATTGGGTTGGAAGCAAGCAAGCAGAAGTTCATTTGGGTGTTGAGGGATGCTGATAAAGGGGACATTACTGATGGAGAACTTAGAAGAGCTGAACTTCCACAGGGCTTTGAAGAACGAGTAAAAGGGATAGGCTTAATTGTAAGAGATTGGGCCCCCCAATTGGAGATTCTAAACCACCCCTCAACAGGTGGGTTTATGAGTCACTGTGGATGGAACTCGTGCATGGAGAGCATTACTATGGGGGTGCCAATTGCAGCATGGCCTATGCACTCAGACCAGCCAAGGAACGGGGTTCTGATAACCGAAGTGCTTCAAGTTGGTTTAATGGTGAAGGAAAGGACTCAGAAAGATGAGTTGGTGACTGCATCAGTTGTTAAGAATGCCGTGAATAGATTGATGGCGACAAGTGAAGGTGATGAGATGAGAAAGAAGGCAATGAACATGAAAAAAGTTATCCAGCAGTCATTGGAGGAAGGAGGAGTTTCTTCCTTGGAAATGAATTCTTTCATTGCTCATATCACAAGAGTTTAGCCATTGGCGCAATTGAGAGAATGCAGGTATAGAAGAGGACGTGGCAGCATATTCATACTAAATAAATTTTTATAAATTTTAGAACAGATTTGAAAGCAGGGGTCTCTCCATGTTGAGCATGTAATAAATAACAATAAATGTGAAGATTAGTTTATCATCTAGGGATTCCAAACCTCTCATTCTCTCATGTCAATGGATGCCTAATAAATCACTTAACATTTATAACATTGCAGATATAATCTATAGAAAAATTTGATATAATTATCTCTATCATGAACTACTGTTATAGTTATTCTTACTATTTTCACAAGGTTTTTCTGATTACCATTTCTGCTATCTCACTCGTATTAATCCTTTTGAGATACTGTCTTTCGTTCGCACAAATGTTTGGGTTTGTTTGACATATTGTACGAAGATTACGTGAAAAAATTTCAACATCGTCAATGATGTCGGTTGACCAAAGGAGAATGATCCGGATGGGCTAACAAGGCTAGTCTACAGAGCAGAAGGAATAAGCATGCAAAAGCACAATAGCAATTTGCAATAGAGAATCACATTCGATCATCAATTTGTGTGAATACACAAAATCTTTTATTAAGAGCATGAAGCAAATAAAAAAGGATCCACAGATTCCAAAAGAAGTGGATGGAGACTAACGCCATTGCCAATTGTTGAATTCAATCGGACCATCTACAGGATAAATTAGTTAAAGTGCTTGCTATGAAGTTGAGCTCCAACGGCCGCAATCCCAAATATTCTTGGGCATCTTATCAACCTTTTTTCTGCCGAAAACAGGATTTGTCTTGTCCCCATCAATCAGGTGTGAAAGTTGAGATTTTCTTAATGTTTTTCCCCCAGAATTTACCATTGCCGACATTCTAGTATCTCATGCATAGTCGTCTTAGAACAAACTTGCGGTTGTAAATATACACTTACCTTCCAACTCAGACTTCAAATAGGGCGCAAGCGCGACCAAGCGACCTATCGTTGGCATTGCCTAAGAAAATCTGTAAGACCGGAATGAAATTAACTACCAGAACCATGCAGTCACAATCCTGATGTTTTGAGAGAAATTAAATGGTTAAAGGAATCTTTCTAACAGCTGCTAAAAGAAGTGTCTGGTCGCAGCAATATAATCGAAGGAATCGTTGTTTCATCAGTTTCTGGATCTGAGTTTCTAAGATAGTGCTTCTAATCGATCCAAGTTCCTCTACGCAAAGTAGGAATGCGAATTCAGTTAATGGAAAGTTCCGGTTCTCAGGTAAAACGCATTCAGAAATTGAATGAACTCCATAATCATGTAATCATCATCCATGCTCCTGTGGATGCTATCAGATTTCAATGCCATTCATTGTACCAATTCAAATGTCGAATTAGTTGTCTCAGACTAGTTGAAAATTCTTTGCCAAAGTTTCAGACATTTTTATTGTTCCTTTCTTGGGATTTGCTGCTCGCTTGGCCCGAGTACCAAATGTTCTGCCTCATATCATGGATGGCTCCATGGGTTGCCCTGGGCTTGTAATTGAGGATTGGATCAGAAGAGGATTAGCTTACATTTTCTTTTGGGACTAAGGAGATTGGCTTACAGTAGTAACAGTACCCGTGATTCAAAGCGAGCTCTTCAGATTTTGTCGTTCCATTTTGATTTTCCCGGAAAGGCATCGAATTAAAAAGCCTGTTTGTTTTTATTCTTTGTTTTCTTATTCTCAAAACAATTTTATAAAATTGTTTTTAAGGATAAGTTTTGAAAACAGAAAACAAAAAACTTTGTTTGGAAAATAATTTTTAAAAAATCACATTTGAAAAAAAAATATAAAAAATTATATTTTAATAAATGGTAGTTATCACCTGTAGTGATAAGTAGTAGGTAGTAGAGAAGAAGAGAAAAAGATTTCTCTAATTTTTCTAAACAAAAAAATAAAAAACACAAAAACAAAAACAAGACAACATATAAAAGTTATTTTGGTTTTCAGTTTTTAAAAACATATTATTGTTTTTTTATTTTTTAAAACAATCAACTAGTAGCATATTGTCAAACAATTTTTTTCCCTGTTTTTAAAAATAAAAAATTACTCTCAAAACAAAAAACCAAACAATCTCAAAATTTCCTTGTGAAATGTGTATCAGGGAAATCTTAATTCGCTCGCTTCCTGATTGTCTGCTTAAAATCCATTATCTTCTGCTTCACTTCCAGAGCGACGTCGTTTTATGACTGAGAACGGGGGCCTACCGACCAGGGGATATTATGGATAAAATATGCAAGCCCCGGTGTCCTGGTCTTTCCAAGGCGACACTGTGCAGTTTGCACGTCGTTTTATAATTGGAGTGAGAGAAGATCACGTAGAACGATTTACAATGGCACATTTAAAATATTCTGCTCCTCTTTGATTCTTAATATACGGTTATTATTAAATTAATTTTAATTCTAAATATAAAACTCATTTTTATAATTATCAATTTTTTTAAATTATCTTTATAAATACTCGCTTAACCAAAATTAAGTAGAAGGATGAAGAAGAATATTAAAGAAGATGATTATAGTGTTTTAGAAAAAATATGTTATATTTCTTATAATTAACTAACTTATCTAACTTACTTAATCCAATCAAATTAGTTAAATAGGTTTTATATTTAGGACTGAAAGAGTACCTATTATCCTTAATATAAGAATTCGTTCACTTTTATTTTAATCCTAAATATAAATTCAATTTATTTTATCTCTTGTATTTATCAATTTTTTTTTAAATTGTCCTTATAATAATAGTAGTTCTATCTAATGCACTTGATTAATAAGAGTATTTTTAAAAAAATAACACCTAATTATTACAAATAACTAATTCAACAAACTTTCTTAATCTACTCAAATTAATCAACTAGCTCTTATATTAAGGATTAAAGGTAATAATAATTAATTAGCAGTAATTTATGCAATAAATTAAGACAATAATTAACTCTAAATTCAGGAACATGCCGCTGCCAGGGCTCGTGGAACGCCATTTTCGCAAGATGAAGCGGGCGGCAACGTGGGATTGTAGCATATATCAATAATGATAGTAACATGGCAACCAAGTGTGAGATTTATTCAGGGTCCATTTGGTACGGGGAAAAACGAGCAAAGGGAATGGGAGGAAAAGTTTTAATGAACTCTATTTACAAAATTGAAAATATGGGGTCAAAAACTTTTAATTAATTTTTATTACTCTTTTATATTTTTTTTTTTGTTAAAATTTCAAAACAATTTTTTTATAATACTTACTAGAAAAGGAGGTTCCCCCCCCCCGCTTATTGGGGACACGCAATCATATCATGGGGGAAAAGTTTTAGAATGAATAGAATCTCGGAAAAACCATATTGAAGGTATCTATACTTTCTCTCAATTTTTAATTTGGTACCTATGTGTTTTTTTTCCTTTAATTAAACATTTAATTTTATCTTTTTAACAATATTTGCTCTTATAACTTTGTTCTATTGATATTTTTAGTCTCTACATAAGGATTAATTATGTTAATAGAGGAAAAATAAAGATTTAGTTAATAACAAAAAACACATAGGTACCAAATTGAAAATTGAAAAAAAGTATAGGTACCTCCAATATGGTTTTCCCTAGAATCTCCTTAGTCAACTGGGAACCTCTCACTTGACACCATTACATCACCGTTTAATGGTTAATATTCTTTAATTAGGGTTATTTTAATCCTCAACAGGAAAAAACAAATTTCATTTAAAAAAAAAATCACTGGGGCTACTATGTTCGCGCTAGTAGCCATATGTACTCCATACTCTTATTTTCTAAATTAACTGTCCAGTGTCATGAAAATACAATCTGTTAATTAATTCGACAATAAGTTGATGAATATATATCAGTTTGAATTCATGAATTGATTAATTTTCATGACTATTTCCCTGAGAAGTAGGTGAAGCAGGTGCAAAAAGATGAACTGTGTTCAAGAGAAACAGGTGAGGTGAGTCAATAGGATTGAGTTTTCAAACGCGCGTTGATTATTTAGACCGCCCGCCAACCGTTCTGAAAAGGCGACGGACGCGTAAACATTGGGTGGATGTTGTTCTATTTTGATTATTTGCAACGCGGTTTCTTTCTCTGTGTTTTGAACAATTCGATGCCCTCCGTGCCGTCAGGGAGCTTACGACTTCCCACTGCAACCGAAACGAAGAGGAAGCCAAGAATTACGCCGTCTTTTGAATTATCTGCCTCTAACAACAGAAAGAAAGGTGCTCGGCGGGCCCAAAACTGTCGTGCTAACTGCTCCATTTTTAAAATTAAAAACAAAAAATCAATAGCTACCCTTCTCAGAACATATATACTGAAAATGTCAAATATTGCCAGGCCAAAAAGAAAAAAGAAAAAGTCAAATATGGTATCTGTGCAATGTCCACCAATCAATAGAATAATGTTGGGCGCATGAAAAGATTTTATATTCAGTTGTGACTAAAATCTTCAGTCATCTGTACAACTTCTAAAATTGCAATATATATATATATATATATATATATTTATGCGTGTCCGAATCATGAAAAACACGCTGAAGTTCAATAACCACTCCCCCCTCTATATATAAATATATATATTGATGATAAGACAATTTATTAGATATAAATAATATGATGTGATATACACGGATTAGTGAAATTACGCCTCTATTACATCACAATATAAACACTACATTGCAACTAAATCCAATCTACTTAAAGCAAAAACAACAATAAGCAAAAATTAAGGCCTATAAAACACAAGAGAAACATCACAACTGATTTTTTTTTTTTTTAAAGATCAAAGATCACAAGCTAATTTACAATTGCACCTCAGGCACTGCGCATGCAAAGAACGTTACCGCTAGAGAAAAGAAAGGTGACAAGATGCTATTGTTGCCGGAAGTGCGAAGACTACCTAGTTGACCCGCTACAAAAAACAAAGGGCTCAGATATCTAAAAAGATCTTAAAAATGTAATTAAAAGTAAGATTCTAAAGCAAAAAATATTTAAAAATCAGAAAAATCAACCGGCCCTGCAAATACACAGACAATTTTACAACCACTCTTTTTTGTCCTTTCCACGGCTATTCTGCTGACATGGGGTTAAAAGCTCAAATTGATTTGACGGGAAACCAAATTATGGTTTGAAAAATAGCTTCCGAAGAATATATTTTGAAGAGATTAGATTTTATGAAAAAATGATTATAAGAAGTGAGAGTGTTTGGATAGTTGTTATCAGAAACACTTTTTATATTTATAAATTACTAAAAAAAGTATAAGTTAATATGATAATTACATAAGAAATAGATTTTATGATATATTTTAATTTAAAGGAATAAAATTGTTAATAATATATTTTTTATCAACATAATTAATAATACATAAGATAATATAATTAATAAATAATTAATATGTGTATATATATTTATAAGATATAAGATTAAATATGTTTATAAAAAAATAATTAAGGGGTGTTAAAGTCATATTATTATTGAGATCTACTCTCAGGCTCTCTCTCGTACTATGTTTGAAACAATGAGAAAGGGATGAATAATTGGGAAGGATATATCCGCCTGGGTTAAAAAAAACAACAAGGCATATATCCTATAAGCTCCCACACTCTCTCTTTTTCCTCCAAAAGTAAAAATTTCTTTGTTTCTGCCAAAGCCATAGTTTTGATCCAAAAACATAGTTTTGGTTTTTTTTTAATGGTGTTTCGGTGATTTTTTCTTAAACTATTGTTTGGGTCATTATCCAAACACTTTTTTAGTCAGGGACTGCTGATAGGTTTTTAGGGCAGCAATTAAAAAGTGAGTGACAATTTTCTTTACATTTTTCCCTCCCTATCTATTTATCTATTTATGTTACCATTTTTTAAACATTAAAAAAAGGTAAGTAACAGCTCCCCTGTGTAAAGTAGCCCATTTTTAATTCACTGACCCATTTGGATATGCGTACACGGAGTACAAAGCCCGGGCCCCATCGATGTCTCCCCTGAGCTGGACTTGGAGGCTGCTAACCTGCACTCTGTTTGGCGCAAGGAATGAGAGGAAAAAATTTAATAAATTTTAATTAATCTTTTTTATTAAAAATTTATAACTCCACATTTTTTAATTTTTAAATAGAACATTAAAATTTTTCCTGTTCCCCTCCTCCGCTTCTCTCCTACTAAATATAGGTTACTATTTTGTTAGTGAGAATGTTTAATTGATAAAAAATTTGCTTATACTTCTTTATAAAGTAGAGAAAGAAATTTTTTTTAATTCTATTTATAAGTCATTTTATTAAATTTTTAACACAAATATACTATTTGATTATTCTTTTATTATAATGTAGATAGTTTTTTTTTTAAAAGTTTACAGACTCCCTCCAGTCCTAAAATAGATCTACACTATAAAATGAGTTTTATATTTAGAACCAAATGAATATTAAATAAGAGTAAAATTAAAAAATTATTATACTTTAATAAGAAGCTAATGTATTTTAAGATTTTTTAAATTTGTATAAAATATGTTAGAAATTATTTATAAATAAGATAAAAAAACAACTTATAAAATCATGAGTTAGTGGGTAATTTATAACCTTTTTCTTTTAACGAAAAGAAAAACATAGGTTACTGTTTTTGGTTTTTATTTTTATTTTAATGGTTTCATCATGTCTTTTATGAATTTTTATTGTCGAAGTATTAAACCCACTTGCGGTGAGCACTAGGCACTCACATTTTATTCGCTCCGCTGATGAAAAATCCGCTGCCTCCTCCGCAGCGCTACTCTTTTAGAGAGCTCTGAGCGATAGAACGGAGGGGAGTCTGTAGAACCTGTGCATCTCTTATTCCGGCGACAATGGAGAGTTTTTTGAAGGATTTTGAATTGGAGCCCAAGAATCCATCCACCGAAGCCATGAGGAGATGGAGATCCGCCGTCAGGTTGGTCAAGAATCCTCGCAGAAGGTTCCGCATGGTCGCCGATCTTGACAAACGTTCTGAAGCCGAGAGGATGAAGCAGAAAATCCAGGTTTCAATCCATTTGCCTGATTTATACCGTTTACTCTTGTTTTGTTTGTCGATATATACACTTTGTTTAAGATTTATGATGATAGTTTTTAAGAGTCTGGGCCTCCGGGACGGGGGCCATTGGATTTGCGAGGAGGCTTTAGGTCTTTAGGAGAAAGTCTCCAAAAGAGGACAAAAATAATGAAAGTAACTAATAAATGATGCACCGCTTATACTTTCTGCTTTTTTAGGGGAAAGCAAAATCCACTGTAGAGAAAATCTTTTCATTCCGGTGGCTTGAAAAAGGAGGGAAGAAGAAAACTAAGACTATTTTTGTTTTTAAATAAGGAAATAAGAGATCATGAACTCAACTAATTTCTTATAAATCCCCTCAAGTTAAGAGCGAGAGTTTTCCTCGTTTCTTTTGTTAATAATATTTTTGGCCAACCGGAGCTGGAGCTTTCCTTGACAAGGGGGTTATTTGATCCCCTGTTAGTGAGAAACGGAAGAAGTTTTTGATTTCGTGAAGATAAAGTGATTAAATTCTGGCAAGTGGCAAAAACGAATGACGGACATTCCACGGCCAAATTGATTTTTGCGTCCGATCCTATCTTCTTATGTGACCTTTGAGGGAATCAAAAGTCGTTGCCCCTCTTCTCCGGTGGTCATTGCAGTAATGGTATTGGTAACGTGACTTTGAGGCGGGTGCGCTCCAGCGCGACTGACTTTGTTGATAAAAAGTAAATAATTTCTTTTTTAGTAATTTTCTTCGCATTTGTTTGAAAATACTTTTGAAATTAAATTTCTAATTTCATACTTATTTAATTGGGATGATCGATGGCGCCAGAAAAAAAAAACAGAGAGAAAAATTGGGATGGTCAACTCGGGCCTGTCAAAAGAACTTAACGGACAAGTTTTTTTTAACGGTGTATAACATCCCACAGCGTAATAAAAAAAGTATTTAATAATATTACTGTTAGTTAATGCGTAACTCTCCTTTTTCCCCTAATGTGCAAAGCAGTTTAACTTTTTCCTGCATATTTTTCCCGATCTGCTCATTTTATTGGCACTATATTGTGAAATTCATGACTCCCGTTAAAGAAAGGTAAACTATTTTGAATTTGTTTTTTTAGTATGCTTTTGTGAGAATTTGTTGTATCACTTAAGTGTATTATATCTTTGGTGTAAAAATATTTTATTCCTGTTTTAAGCTCATTAAAAAAAATTATAAACAAAAATATAAAAATTTATACTTAAATTTGGCCCTTGCATCAGATGCTGGTTCGTTGTCAGCACTTAATTTGATTGTTGACTGATATGAAATTTACTGAAATATGAGTAGAAGTTGCATATTTGTATGAAATTTAGGATTAATTTTATTGTCCATAATTTGGGAGTTTATTTCATATTATATATATATATATATGTATATATATCTTTTTACATGATACAATGTGGCTTCCTATACTAAAATATATTATTATATATATATATATATATATATGATCCTTGATTGGTATTGATTATATTAATATTTGATGCCATAAATTATTATCATATTTGATATCCTGCCAGTTTTAGTCTTTTTTATCGGTTTATATGAATTTGCTGTCCGTATGGGGTTGTATTTTTTAATTCCCACTAAAACGACGGGCCATGGGTCTAAATTAAAACAAGTAATTGTTGGCAAAAGAAAGTAAAATACGTAATATAGAAAAGCCAACTATTTTGGTCCAATAGTGACACCGGACGAACCTTCCGCGAAATTTCGGTCACTTGCCTCCAAATTGAATGAGTATTTTCCAAAAGATAGATCTGTATGGTGACGCGCGGCAGTTGTCACGTTTGCGCACTTACTCCTCTTTGTTGACTTTTTTTTGGAAGACCGGTATATCCTGTTTTGTTTCCGGAGTTTACTATTTTCTTTTTTTTGTTTCGCACGATTTCATTGTGAAAACAACAATGTGTATTGGTCTTATCAGATAGTGGGCTGTGGGTCCATTTCTATTTGGAAAATTACAAAAAAAACCATCGAAATAGAAAAATTACACAGGAACCTGTTCACAAAAATGATTGTCAGAATCCACACTATTCTTGTCAAAACCCATACTAATATTGTCATAGCTCCTTATTTGCAATTTTTCTAGTTCAACGGTTTCTTTTTTTGTGATTTTCCCTTTCTATTTTACATCAGAGTGGTATGTATATGGATAGTATTTAGGACGATGATGTAGAGAGGTGGAGGGTTGGACATCCTAAGCCGTTGGATAAAAATTATAAGAAAGCACACATTTCATCCAAGGACTGACTTACACTTATCCTTCAATTCAGTTCTATCAGACTAGCACTGATACCAGTGGGAGAGCGACCACCCTTGTCTATGCAAACGTCCAGCTTTCTTTTTTGGGAGAATATCATTCAAGGCCCTGAATTTACTTGCATTAAAGGTTTAAAAACATTTTTGAAATTGCTATGCAGAAGAGGTTCAAATTGAAATTAAGTTTGTGTATGATGATAATGTTACTATTAAATTACAACTTGTTGAAATCTGGTGTACAAACAAGGGGGGATTCTTGTCATGTCACACCAAACTTAATTGCAGTTTGGTCTTTAGGTTCTCCAAAGCAGTTTCTGAATGTTTTTGGCCTTTAATGCAAATAAGTCCCTTCAGACCGCCATGAATAATGTTCTCCCTTCAGCGCAGGCTATAAGCTTGAGCAAACAAGGAAAGAAAGAAAACAGAAAACTGGGCCACTGCCACATTGGTAGAGCCCCCAAAGCAAAGCATCCAGCTTTCGCGATGACTTGAACGCAGCCTAGACGCCTCTTGTTGGGTTGTGAATCAGACAGTGGCACGTCATCATTGAATATGTGAGTTCCATTATAGGTACAAGTTTGACAAATGAGATCCTCTAGAATTCATGTGAGGGTTGGGCGGTGGGGCAGTAGATGGAGATCCTTCACCGTGAAGATATTCCCGCTGCCTGGACAACGTTTCTTTTGGGCCATTAGATAGAGCTAATTTTTGCTATACGTACTGTATTCAATAAATTGAAAAGAAGTAAAAAATTATATAAAAGCGAAAGCATAATGAATATTATTTATCTTTCTTTTTCTGTGTTTAATAGAAAAGGAATGCTGTTTTCCCCCCATTACGACTACCAAACATTCCCTTTGATAATAAACTCAACACATGCTCCAAATTTTTTATTCAAGAACCTGTGAAGCTTTTAGGAAATATATTTGATCCTAAAAAGCTTTCAGCCAAATTTTTTAATTATGACTTTCGACAGGGAAGTTATGTAATGGCATTAGACAGGATGAGGCTCATTTACTTTGGCTTAATTAAGGATATTATTAGTGCTGTAATTATGTACGTTCGAACGACATGGTCTGTGCTTTGAGTTTTGACCCTCCTTAAGCACTTGATGTTGGAATGACCGTTAATTGTCCTTTACAAAATTTTCATGTCGATATTATCACTACATTTTTTACTGTACGATCTCTATTTGCTGCATCAGGAAACGATTCGGATTGCTCTTTATGTTCAAAAGGCGGCATTGCAGTTTATTGATGGTATTTTGCTCTATTCTCGAGTTACGCACTTCATACAGTCACAATTTTTTGAAAACTAATTATTTTCATATATGGCTTGTGCAGCTGGAGGTCGCGTTGATTACAGTCTATCAGATGAGGCAAGAGAAGCTGGTTTTGGTATTAATCCAGATGACATTGCCTCCATTGTTCGTAGCCATGATTACAAGAAATTGAGAATGATTGGAGGAGTTGAAGGGGTCGCATCAAGATTATCTGTCTCCTCCATGGATAAAGGTGTCAGTAAAAACAGTATAAATACCAGGCAACAGATTTATGGGTTCAACCGTTATACAGAGAAACCTACTAGAACCTTCCTGATGTTTGTGTGGGAAGCATTGCATGACTTAACGCTAATCATTCTTATGGTTTGTGCTTTAGTATCTATAGGTGTAGGGATTGCCACTGAAGGGTGGCCGAAGGGTGTGTATGATGGTCTGGGAATCATACTTAGTGTGTTCTTAGTCGTCATTGTTACTGCTGTCAGCGACTACAAGCAATCGCTGCAGTTCAGGGATTTGGACAGGGAGAAGAAAAAGATATTTGTTCAGGTCACCAGGGATGGGAAAAGGGAGAAGATATCAATCTATGATCTGGTAGTAGGAGATATTGTCCATTTGTCAACTGGGGATCAAGTTCCAGCTGATGGGATTTTCATATGGGGATACAACTTGCTGATCGATGAGTCGAGTTTGTCAGGTGAGAGCGAACCAGTAAACGTAAATGAAGAAAAACCTTTCCTTCTTTCAGGAACAAAAGTGCAAGATGGTCAAGGGAAGATGTTAGTGACAACTGTTGGTATGAGGACGGAATGGGGAAAGTTGATGGAAACCTTAAACGAGGGTGGAGAGGATGAGACCCCATTGCAAGTGAAACTGAATGGAGTTGCTACGATTATTGGTAAGATTGGTCTGGCTTTTGCTGTAGTAACATTTCTGGTGTTGATAATAAGGTTTTTGGTGGAAAAAGCACAGCACGGTGAGTTTACTAATTGGTCTTCGAATGATGCAATGAAGATGCTGGACTACTTTGCTATTGCTGTCACCATAATAGTTGTTGCAGTCCCTGAAGGATTACCGTTGGCTGTAACACTCAGCCTTGCTTTTGCAATGAAAAAATTAATGAATGACAGGGCACTTGTGAGGCATCTTGCAGCCTGTGAGACAATGGGTTCATCCAGTTGCATTTGCACAGACAAGACAGGGACGCTGACTACTAATCATATGGTGGTTGATAAGATATGGACATGTGAAAAATCCATGGAAATGAAAGGTAAAGGGAGCGGAGACAAATTGAAAACGGAAATATCTGAAGAAGCTCTGAGCATCCTTTGCCAAGCTATATTTCTAAATACTTCTGCTGAAGTAGTTAAAGATAAGGATGGAAAGAACACGATATTGGGAACACCAACAGAATCTGCTTAGTGGAATTTGGGTTGCTTTTGGAAGGTGATATTGATGCTCAGCGCAATGAGTACAAGATTGTTAAGATTGAACCGTTCAATTCAGTCCGGAAGAAGATGTCTGTCCTTGTGCGTCTTCCTGATGGACGGGTACGAGCTTTCTGTAAAGGTGCATCAGAATAATTTTAAGAACATGTGACAAAATTATTGATTATAATGGAAATACAGTTGATCTTCCTGAAGATCGTGCAAAGAATGTCTCTGATGTGATAAATGGTTTTGCATCTGAAGCTTTAAGAACTCTTTGTTTGGCTGTCAAAGATATAAATGATAACCAAGGAGAGGCTAGTATCCCTGATAATGGCTATACACTGATAGCCGTTGTAGGAATCAAGGATCCCGTGCGCCCTGGGTTAAAGAAGCTGTCCAAACTTGTTTAGCAGCTGGAATAACAGTTCGTATGGTCACTGGTGACAATATACATACAGCTAGGGCTATAGCTAAAGAATGTGGTATACTGACAGAAGGCGGTGTTGCCATTGAAGGACCAGAATTTCGAAACCTGACTCCTGAGCGAATGAGGGAGATCGTACCAAATATTCAGGTTCTATTTTCATTGCAAATTTTGACTTTCAACTCTTTTTTTGGGGAAAATGCCTGTCTTCTTATTTGCTTAATGTGGACACAGGTAATGGCACGATCCTTACCGCTTGACAAACATACCTTAGTTACAAATTTGCGGAATATGTTTGGTGAGGTTGTTGCTGTTACAGGCGACGGAACCAATGATGCTCCTGCACTACATGAGTCGGACATTGGACTTGCCATGGGCATTGCTGGGACTGAGGTATTGTATCTCCTATACTTCCTTAAGTCACAAATTCACAGTTGATATCCTCCAGGCATTAGAATGTACTGCCTATTATGGGTTCCGTTTTAGCTTTACCCCAGCTACAGAGAGTATAAGTTGCGCTTTCCCCTGGAAAAACATACATTAGGCCTTTTGAAGGACATTATTACCTTTTTAACTCTGCAAACCTTTAAAATCTTTATACCAGATTGCACTGTATGGCTGTTGGTATTGGCAACCCAATTGTTGGTCCTTCATAGTGTATTTGAATAAATAACCTGATTGGTTATAGAACTACGTATCACGTACCATTTTATTTGTGCCTGTATCGTCAATATAATCATCAATACTCTGATATTATGTTTTCTTTTGGAATTATGCCATTCACAGGTTGCTAAAGAAAATGCTGATGTCATTATAATGGATGATAACTTCTCAACTATTGTCAACGTGGCCAGATGGGGACGAGCAGTATACATAAATATTCAGAAATTTGTTCAATTTCAGTTAACAGTCAACGTCGTCGCTCTTGTGATCAACTTCGTTTCTGCATGCTTCACTGGTCTGTTGGTTTCTGAATGTTTTTCGCCCCATTTATTGCACTGAAACTTTTGAGGAACACGAATAATAGTTTTCTCGTTTGTTTTCAGGATCTGCTCCTCTAACAGCCGTACAATTGCTCTGGGTCAACTTGATTATGGACACTCTGGGGGCATTGGCCCTGGCCACAGAACCTCCTAATGATGGACTCATGAAAAGGCCTCCTGTCGGTAGAGGAGCAAGCTTTATTACCAAAGCCATGTGGAGAAATATCATCGGTCAAAGTATATATCAACTAATTGTCCTTGGCATTCTTAATTTTGATGGGAAGAACCTTCTGAGACTCAATGGCGCGGATGCAACTAGTGTCCTAAACACGTTAATATTCAACTCCTTTGTCTTTTGCCAGGTACAGCATATGATTGATCTATTGAATTGTCCTTCCTCAGGTCCACTTAGCCGTTATCTAATTGTCTCTCTGCTTGTTCTATCAGCTTTTCAATGAGGTCAACAGCCGAGACATAGAAAAGATAAACATATTGAGAGGCATGTTTGACAGTTGGATATTTTTAGCTGTGATATTTTCCACAGCGGCATTTCAAGTGGTCATTGTTGAGTTCTTGGGAACATTTGCCAGCACTGTGCCTCTGAACTGGCAACTATGGGTACTGAGTGTGTTAATTGGAGCAGTAAGCTTGCCCATGGGGGCTATCCTGAAGTGCATTCCTGTTGAAAAAGATGCTCCAAAACAACACGATGGCTACGACGCATTGCCTTCTGGTCCTGACATGGCTTGAACCCATCAATGGCGTATTCCGTTCCCTGGGCAAGTGGGTCGGAGGGCTATTTTGCTTACGTTCTCCCCCCCCCCCCCCCCAAAAAAAACAAAAAAAAAAAAATAAAGCTGGACTTTGGATGACTCATACGGCTAATTGCTAACTCATACTTTTTGTTTGACTTTAAGGAAAACCGTATTTCATTGCTCCGTGTTAAATGCCCGGGGCGCTTTGCTGTCAGTATTCTATAGTGCTAGTAATGTCGATCCATTTTCCTCCACGTGGCAGCATTACGAGTATTGTATTGTTATGAAGCTTGCTTCGCCACGGTTGTTTTCTCTGCATGTTCTCAGCATCCATTAGCCCACAAAGATATGTGAAAGACAGAAGATTGAAGCGCCTCAACAATCATGACAATTTTGCGTCTTGGGAGCTCCCCCTAGAATTTCGTGCTTGTGCGTTGTGATCAGACTGGGGCGTGACATCCAATGTTAAAAATATGAATTTACGAATTAATATAAGGATTTTTACGGTGTGAACTTTCACAAGGTGCCACTTTTCCACTTTCCCACCCCACAGTATACTTGCCCAAATGCAAAAGCTATTTTCGCCTGTAATCGAAGAATAGCAGAATCTGCTCGGCAAAATCTAACTGTGATACAAAAATATTTCCGCATACATGCAACAAGCATGACAAAAAATTACTTTACCCGCCCCAACCTGGCCATGGTCAATTACCAAGAATCATGTTCACGTGGGAAAAACTAGGACAAATCAATTACAAAAATAGATAGGAGAACGTTTAGACAGAAAGACAAGTTGTTCATCTAAACCTTCTCTTTGTTTCTCCGTATGCTGCCACCCCCCAATACTGTAATTGTGTAGCCCGCCATGCCCACAACAGTCACAGGATTTCTAAATATAAGGATTGAGATCACAACAGCCACAGCACCCTTTGCATTCCCCAACACCTAAGTCACAACATTTGAGAGGAAAATTAGGTGATTAATTATCAAAGCAACAATTTCTTTCTTTGTTGGTCCGTGAGTAATTAGCGAGTATCACTACTCTCAAAAATAAATGCCTGGTGTAGAGGATTCGATTTATATTCTTACAGTATTACTGCTAGTATTACAGAAGGATGAAACTCTCACAGTCAATTAATTAAAAGTAAAAAGGGCTCAGAGGAGCCACAATTAACAATTATGTTAAAGTGGTGCCTAAGCGGTCTGTTTGCTTGAAGAAACAAAAAGCACTTAAACTTCTATTTCACAAAATACTACAGAGCAAACTGATCATGATCTGAGTTTTGAATTAAATTTCAAGCATAAAAGAAAAATATTATTTAATATCCAAGAAGTGATCAAAATTTGAATTCGTTAGTAAAAAATTAGCTTTTAGCTAATTGATTTGTATAGGGAACAAACCTGAAGGGTAAGAGCACTTGTATGCTTAGTCACCAAGAAGTTTGATAAGTTCGCTACATAAGCGGTCACTGAGTTAAGCAAAAGAAGAATCCACATAGATTTTTTCTCCCTTCCAAGAGTTGTTGTGACGTCTATGACATTGGGCTCCATAATAAGCACTGCAGGAACCAAAACCACGACAGCCATTGGAGACATATACAGGAGCAAATTCATCGAGTTCAACTTCTCCCTGTTTGTTTGAAATTGAAGTTAACATTATGAGAAATTTATTGCCACCAGAAAGGGAGTATTTGAATTTGGTCTGCTAAGCTAAGTGGCCAGGACAAGAACCTAAAACTGTTGAAAGAGGTTGGATTCAATCATATATACATGAGAAGGAAGCAGCGAAAGCTCCATTTTGCAGCATTATCATTTTCATCATGGTTTCTGGTCTATAAGATTGCAGTTTCCAGAAGATTTTCTCACAACTCAAAGAATGAACTTGAAGAAAGAGGTTACATTGTCTCATTTTTACCTCCTTCATTTCATTGGGCCTGACCAGGCATTCAACAACCTAACTTTCAAGTTACAACAGGGCACACAAACCAAGTACCTAGAAAGAGATGAAAAACCAAGACTTCCCATTAAAGCAGATAAGGCAGATTAATTAGTAAATTCTCCACTCTTGAACCCCCATTCACATCCCCCCACCCATTTTCAGTCCTCGGAGTTTTGTCACCGAATTTTTTTAAAAAAAAAGACCTTTCTAACTGATCAACTAAAATAGCTTTATCATTTAAGAATCAATATAAGGAAATGAACTTGTAAAGAAGCTCCATTAATGAACAAGTTCTAAAAACGAATATGTAAATGTGTATAATAGAAAGGTGAGGGGTTGATATCTCAAACTTTAGATGGGAATTTTTTTTTTTTTTTTTTTTAAAAAGGATCATACAAATCATCGTAGGTGTGGCATAGATGTTTACCCTTCAGAAGAAAGTAAGATGCCCTGAAGGACAGACTTGAAGGCTCT